>NW_026576542.1:461401-586401 GCF_028641065.1 Leucoraja erinaceus
AAATAAAGCTCCAAGTGGTTTTTTTTGCAGAGCTTGGCACCTGCGTCACTTGTGAAGCTGCGGCGATGTCACCCCCCGGGATATCTGCACCATCCTGCCCTGGGCTGTGATGCAGGAAGCGGCATGCAGGGCTTGTAAACAAGTGGGCTGCACCACATACACCCATTATTGCATTGCACTCCTCTCTCTCTCTGTGTCTGTCTCTAATTACAGCAGAATGCGATGCAGTCACGGTCATCGCTCATTGCTCATTGCATGCTAACCGGACAGTGACTGGGGCCTCCGGTCAGGCAGGAAGGGGTTGCCATCAGCTGTTTTAATCGCACACACATATAGAGAGAGATAAATACATGTAATAAAGACGTGTACACACACACACACCCCCGGCGACGCGAGTACCTGCTTGAGGCCTCCCGGCGATTCCCATCCACACGCGGCACCCGCCCACTCGCGCCCTTTCCACCGGTTCAAACGCTCCGCACCCCCCGCCCCTCCCCCTCCCCCTCGCCGTTCCCACGCCGGGCCCCTCAGCGCATGCGTCACCTCGCCGGCGGTGATCCTGCGAACGTTGCGGCGCATACACAGCCGGCCGCGCATGCGCACCAACGCCGTCGATCAACGATCCTGTCAAACGCTCCGGCGCGCTTGAACCAGACGCGCATGCGTACGGTCGGCCGCTTCTCCTCTCACTCCGGGAGCTGGCCGCGCATGCGCGCGCTCGCTCGCTCGCTCGCTGGCTGACTCACGCTCCTTCGAGCAGTTGGCTGCGCATGCGTGAGTTCGTCCTCTCTAAAACGGTCCGGGGCGGGCGGGCGGTCGGCCAGTCGGCCGTGCGCATGCGCATTCTCGTTGGCACGCTGCACTCAACCTCTGTCTAGCTCTGCGACGCGACCAACCGGCCGCGCATGCGCGCGCTTCCGTCCTCACTCCCTCCCCAACGAACTCGCCGGCTCGCGCTCATTCAAACCAAAGAGCGGAGATCGACGACGCGCGCGCACCAACAACCCGTTCTCTGCCCGCGCTGCTGCCCGCCCGCAACAGACTGTTAAACAGATGCACTAATAAATCGTATCCTTCTTCCCCCCCCCTCCCCGCATGTGTTGCAGCAGAGCACAACATGCTGGAGTAACTCAGCGGGTCAGGCAGCATGTGCGGGAGGGAATGAACGGACAGACCAGCCACCCTTCCCCAGTGCCTGCAGCATTTTGTGCTTTGCTCAGGGTGCCAGCATCTGCAGTTCCCCGTGTCTCTACCCGTTGAAGCATTATATTTGTCAAAGTCAGGCAGTCAACTACGGTTGGGGTCTTGCTGCAACCGCGGTCGCATTGACCTTTGCTTGCACCAAGTTGTTCACTGTTGCTGCACCGGTCCGTGTCACAGTTCCGTCTGCTTTAAAAAACCATCACAAATATGTCAATTCCAGCAAACACTGCGGCTTATGATATAGTGGTTGTAGGATCCTGCATGACTGACTTGGTCAGGTTAGTGCATGTGTATATGTACAATAACATAGAGGCATCTCTTATGTGTTTTATCATTGCATGTATTGGAGCAACTGGGTCAGGTTAGTTTATGTGTATATACATTAGTATTATAGAGATATCTAATGTGTTTTTGCCATTCTGGTTATATGTTAATGTTATACATCTCCGTTTTGCCATTGAATATAATGGAAGAACTTGATCAGGTTGGTGTATGTAGTTATATACATTAATACTATGCAGACATGTATTTTGTGTGTTTTGCCATTGCATATATTGGAACAACTCAGCCAAGTCAGTCTATATGTATGTGTACATCAATATTATCGAGGGGAGATTATGAGGATGTTAGGCACAAAATGTTGGAGTAACTCAGCGGGACAGGCTGCATCCCTTGAGAGAAGGTATGGGTGACCTTTTGGGATGAGATCCTTCTGCCGGGTCTGGAGGGTTTGAATTATAAGGAGTCTGGATAGGCTGGATATTTTTCTCATAAAACTAAGGTCGTGGACTGATTTTATAAAGGATAGGGAAATCTAAAACTGGAGGACGCAGGTTTAAGGTAGAGATTTAATGGACAACTTTGTTGCCCAGAGTATGGTGCTTATGTGGACCGAGATGCCAAGTGGTAGGTGCAATTATGAGATTTGAAAGAGATGTGGACAGCTACATGGAAAGGTAAAGTTAGGAGGGCTATGGGCCAGATACATGCAAGTAGGACTAACTCAATTCAGCAAATTGGTTGGCTTAGACAAGTTGGGTGAAGGTTGTTTCCATGCTGTATAGCTCTTTGATTCAATAACAACTGCCATGATGTTCTCTTGCATCAAAAATGCAGCTCTTTTCTTATCTCCACCTCTATCTCTCCTGTAGTATTTGCACCCCAGATCATTGAGCTGTCACTCCTTGAGCAATGTTTTTGCATAAGCTATAATATCCCAGTACCATATGTCTGTCCAATCCCTGGGTACATGGGCTGTACGTCAGGCCTCTTGCATTTAAATAAATGCAGTTTATTTGACTTTGAAGTTAATTTTGATTTTTCAATTCAGCTTCAGCTATCACTGAAACCAAATTTAGTGTTATTATATAAATGCTTTGATGGAGGATGCCATGTGTTCTGCATTTTAACATTCACTATGCTTATGTTAATCGGCTCTGAAGCACTTTGAAGCATTTGTGTAAAGCCTTATGAAAATACAATTCTATTAACTGTATTTCTCTAGCATGTGATTTTACTCTCACGTGTTATACCTTGTATCATTTACCTTGTGCCTTCCGAAGAGTCCATACTGGAAATTGTACAATTTTATACTGGACAATTTTTTTACATTTATCAAGCCAATTAACCTACAAACCCGTGCGTCTTTGGAATGTGGGAGGAAACCAAAGATCTTGGAGAAAACCCACGCAGGTCACGTGGAGAATGTACAAACTCCGTACAGACAGCGCCCGTAGTCGGGATCGAACCTGGGTCTCCAGTGCTTCATTTTGCTGTAAGGCATCAACTCTACCGCTCCGTCACAGTGACTGCCCTGATGTTTGGGCTGACGCTGAGACAACTAGTTATACCTACTAAGTCAAGTGGGATAATGCCCCACAGGGCACATGAAGTTAATAAGCATCTTCACATGACTACAATTTGAGAACTGATTTCAAATTTCCAATTCAAACCAAATTGGGTCAAACTCCAAATATGGAAGGTAGTGTGATCGAAGTAACCAGCAGATTACATGTTGGCTGGGTCACCACCACTTGCTGCTTACTAAATATGTCTCGGCAATATCCATCCTGTTGAATGGGAGTGGACAACATTAATATGTCTAGCCAGAGTAGCAGATCACACTCCCCCAACAAAAGTAACAAGGCCTCGAGAGCAGACGGCTTCTTGCTGAAATCTTGAAGCTTCTCAGTGAAAGGCTGATGTCAATAATCCATAGTCTCACCTTTGGCACCGTGTCTTTATGTAAGCATGATGCTAACTGTACAGCTGATGGTGATTCTCCTCTAGAACCAAGGTCACCGGAGCCCTGCAAATATTCCAAATCTCAAGAGCAAATGTCATTCGTGACTAGTTTGAGAGGATTGCCTTATACTCAACATCTGGAATGTCAAGTCCTTCTTCCAGCTTGCTTCTGCTGTACCTTTGTGCCATCTTCTAATGATTCACAGCGAGCCACAGGAAAGTGGACTATTTTCCGTATCTCTCAACCTCTCAGTAAAGGCATA
The DNA here is from genome assembly GCF_028641065.1 of Leucoraja erinaceus. Classification (NCBI taxonomy): domain Eukaryota; kingdom Metazoa; phylum Chordata; class Chondrichthyes; order Rajiformes; family Rajidae; genus Leucoraja; species Leucoraja erinaceus. Next base: position 465,112 of record NW_026576542.1, read on the forward strand.
CAGATTCAACACTGCCTTCAATATGCTAGCACAACCTCATAGGTTCATTTATTGTAACATACACCAATTGGTGTAGTGAAATTCAAGTTGCCATTGCAGCACACTAATAAGAATACAACACAACATTAAAGAAGAATTTAACATTAAACATAAAAACATCCCCCGACAATGGTTCCCACTGTGAGGGAAGGCACAAAGTCCAGTCCTCTTCCTCTTCTTCACCCATGGTCGGGCCTATTGAGGCCTCCGCAGTCGCCGCTACGGCGGCCCGATGTTTCAGGCCCTCTAGTCAGATGATGGTGCCCCGGCGTCGGGAGAACCCTCTCAGCGGCTTGGAATACCTGGAACGACCGCTTCCTTACCGGAGACCATGGCGCTGGTCGGAGCTCCAATACTGGCGATCTTGGCGAGAGATCCCAGGCTCCGCGGTGTTAAAAGTCAGTGCCGCCGCCTGCGGCTGGCCGCTCCACAGACCCCGCAGCTCCGCGATGTTTCAATCGCGGACTTAGCATTCGGTAGCTCCAGCACGGGGACCCGGGCAAGGCATCGCCCGCTCCATGATGGCACTCCAGCGCTGTGCCGCCGCCGAAGCCGAGGTTCTGGCCGGTCCCGACAGGAAACACCGCTCCAGTCCCGATGGTAGGCCGCGAGGACGGGGCGAAGATGCGTTTCGGAGAAAAGCCGCCTCTCCAACCAGGTAGGGACTGAGAAATGCAGTTCCCCTTTACCCCCCCCCCCCCCCCCCCCCCCACCACACACACACATATAAAAAGATTAGACCTCCAAACAAAACTTTTTACATACTGAAAATACAAAAAAGGAGTGAAACGACGGACAGCTGCAGGCTGTCAACTGGACGGCGCCCCCTATATGCCCCCTAACCTTTGATCGATTGAACAATACAAATATCTGAACCTCAAACTGAGACAACATTTATGGTTTGCTGGATAGGACTGATCCCTGTCTTCCCAAATGCTTCTAAAACCAGTGCCACATACATCTGGTATCTCAAGGTATTTGGAAAGAAAACTATAGAAACATAGAAACATAGAAATTAGGTGCAGGAGTAGGCCATTCGGCCCTTCGAGCCTGCACCGCCATTCAATATGATCATGGCTGATCATCCAACTCAGTATCCCGTACCTGCCTTCTCTCCATACCCTTAGCCACAAGGGCCACATCTAACTCCCTCTTAAATATAGCCAATGAACTGGCCTCAACTACCCTCTGTGGCAGAGAGTTCCACTATGTCTGCAAATTTCTCTGGAAGGATCAGCAAAACAACATCCACATCATTTCCCAGGCGAACATACCCAGAACTGAGGCCCTAATTATTGTTTAGAGATAGTTTAGAGATACAGCATGGAAACAGGCCCTTCGGCCCACCGAGTCCATGCTGATCGTCGATCATTCATTCACACTAGTTCTATGTTATCCCACTTTCGCGTCCTACATACTGGGGCAATTTGCAGAAGCAAATTAATCTACAAACCCGCACGCCTTTTGGGATGTGGGAGAAAACCGAGCACTCAGAGAAAGCCCATGTGGTCACAGGAAGAACGTGCAAACTCCACACAGACAGCATCCGAGGTCGGGATCGAACCCAGGTCTCTGGTGCTGTGAGGCAAGCAACTCTACTGCTGAACTACTGTGCTGCCTAAATAGACTCCATCAAGCAATGTTGTGCATCTGCCTGATACCAAATTCCGGCGATAAAAGCCTCTATTTTGAACTCTATTGTGGGAGAAGATCATATCCCGACTCATTCCTGGAATCCTTTGGCCCACAATCGCTCATTGTGAAGAAGAAACACTTCAGAATGGTGTTGAGAACCCTGACCATGCATCAAAAGCACGGGATGCCCATGGTAAGTGACAGACGGCACATACAACCTCACTAACTACTAGCCTGGACTGAGAGAGGACTAAGATGAGGAAAAACCTTTTCACCCAGAGATTTGTGAATCTGTGGAATTCTCTGCCATGGAAGGCATCGGAGCCCAATTCACTGGATGCATTCAAGAGAGAGTTGGATGTAGCTCTTAGGGCTAACGGAATCAAGGGATATGGGGAAAGAGCAGGAACAGGGTACTGATTCTGGATGATCAGCCATGATCGTATTGAATGGCTGTGCTGGCTCAAATGGTCGAATGGCCTATTCCTGCACCTATTTTCTATGTTTCTATGTGGAACCAACTCCTACTCCAGTCTTGGATGAGCTTGTGATTGGCCTTGGTGCTCATCAGAATCGACAAGTCCAGGCTAAATCCATTAGGACTGCTTGAGATAAAAACAAGTATTTAATGGAGGAGCCAGGGAAGTACAAAGCAGAAAATGCTGCAAACACTCAAAGCCTGCTGAGAATTTCCAGCACTTATGTTTTTTTTCCAATTTACAGCATCTGCAGTTTTTAATTTTAATTTGGTGCTATGGAATCCTACCCATGGTCAAAGTTGATTTGAATTTTTGATGTATTATCTTTTTAGTGTTCTGTGGCTGCTCCATTTTGGACATTGTGCCTAATTGCTGTGTCAATGCCTAGATTAGTGGTTTGCAAATGTAGGGTGCCTTGTTTGGCTATGCATAAAATAACAGCATTCTTGCTTCGGTGATGAACTGACACGTGATACCATTTCCTGCGCATTGACGGATGTTGTTCACTTGCTCCATCCACGATCTGTAGCAATATAAACCCAAAATGCTGGATTCTGATGACCCCTTCTCCCGTCCCCAAAGATCACCCTCCTCTTGGACTCCCTCGGATGGCCTTCTACCTGCTTTAGACCTTTTCATTCTAATTGCTGGCGTGATATCAATCATCTTAACTTTTCCACTCTCCTTACTCTAATCTCACCCCCTCCAAACGTAAACCCTCCTCGCACTCTGCAACAACCCCGAAATTATCATCAAACCTGCCGACAATGGAGGTGCCGTGGTAATCTGGCGAGCTGACGCTAAGCGACAACTCTCATACACCTCCAACTTCCCCTTGGATCATGATCCCACAAGTGAGCACCAGGCCATTATATCACAGACCATCTCTGAATTTATCACTTCCGACTGTCTGCCCACCACAGCATCCAACCTTAAATATCCACTCTCCTGTGGCTTTATGTTAAAACAACGTGATTGTGCTGCACAATGATTTTATAGAGATTAAATATTGTATTGAGAATTGTGATGAATGCCACACAACAACCAGGACCAAGGAGCTGACTTGATAAGCCACCAAGCATCACCTGAAGCAATTACTCCCTTACCATCAGTGCATTGTGTCTGCAGGTGTCCTGCATGTAAAATATACTGCAATAACTTGCATAGGCGATAAGCACCTTGCAAACCCAACCTCTTCCATTAAGGAGGATAGTGATAGCAGTTGCCACCTCTGCAGGTTCCCCTCAAAATTGCATGCCACCCACACTTGAAAATATATCATGTACGACACAATGGTGCAGCTGGTAGAGATGCTGCCTCTCAGCGCTAGAGACTCGGGTGCAATCCGAACCTTGGGTGCTGTCTGTGTGGAGTTTGCACATTCTCCCTATGACCACATGGGTATCCTCCAGGTGCTCCGATTTCCTCTCATAGAATAGAAGAGAATAGAGTAGAATAGAATAGAATAGTTTCTTTATTGCCATTGTAACATGAACCATGTACAACGAAATTTAAAAATGTCAGCCAGTCAGTGCACCATTCAAACATTTCTAAAAGCTAACGATACATACAAGGTAAAATATTAAAAGATAAACAACTAAAATAAATATCATGAAAATAGCACGCATAAACACCCAACCCTACATCCTTCTGTTGATTTCAGTGTAGCACAGTCCCTTAGTATGTCTCGCCCCTGCATTCCTTGGCGGCTACATTTAGTGCCTTTATAGCAGTGGGGCAAAAACAGTTTTTAAGTCTGTTTGTCCTTGTCCTTGTAGATCTGTACCGTCTGCCTGACGGCAACAGTTCAAACAGGGAGTGTCCGGGGTGGGAAATGTCCTTTATGATGCTCTGGGATTTTTTGGTGCAGCAGGAACTGTGTAAATCCTCCAAGGTAAGGAGAGGGCAGCCGACAATCCTCTGGGCGTTGTCAATGGCCCTCTGGAGCGCTTTCCTCTGAGCCGCTATGCAGCTGGTGTACCATACGCATACACAGTATGTTAGGATGCTCTCAATGGAGCACCGATAAAAGGACAGCAGCAGTCTCTGATTGATGTTATTCTTCCTGAGCACCCTCAGGAAGTGCAGTCTCTGCTGGACCTTTTTCAGCAGCGCAGTGGTGTTCACGCTCCACGTCAGGTCCTCCTCAATATGGATTCCCACGAAGTGGAAATCCGCCACCCTCTCTACACATTCCAAAGAAATGCAGATTTGTAGGTTAATTGGCCTCTGCTGGTGTGTTGGGATTGGATGCAAAAGTGCAATAATGTAGAACTAGTCTAAGCGGGTGCGCAGTGGACAGTGTGGACTTGGTGTTCCGAAGCACCTGTTTCGATACTGTATCATTCAATCTTTCAATCAATTGCCAGTCTTCCATCATTGTGGGGCCTAAATTCTACAATTCATTGATCAACAGTACTGGGTGTACGTGCAATAGATGACTGCAGAAGATGACATGCCACTTTTTTTATCAAGGGCAATAGAATAGAAAAAAAATACTGAAATGGCCACATCCTTAAAATGAATAATAAAAAACATTTATCAAAACATCCTGTAAATGGAATATACATGTACTTCTGAAACTGAAGATGCCCTCAAAAGGTCAATTTTTGATTTTATTTGGATACTAATAATTGCCGTCATGACCAGTGCTGCCTTCCCATTTCTATTTACTATTTATAAGAAGGGTTCCCAACCTGGGGTAAATTTGTCGACTGTGGATTTGTACATATTTTTTCTCATTGACTGACTGTGTTTGGTACTGGTATTTGTTAATCATTAGTTCATAAATAAGTGAAGCTAGACTAAGTGGGACCAGTTGGGTCCCTGTCACACAGGAGACTTGGTCCCCCAACACAGTATTCCACGACTCACCCATAGCCCTCCTCTCCCTTCTTGCGTGCCTCTGAGGAGCATCAGCCGGCAGCACCCTCAGAGCCAGGCCTCGGCTCAGCCCGGAAGCAGCAGCAGCTAGGGCCGCGCTAGCGTGTGGGCGGGGGAGAGCTCGTAGAAATTACTGGGGAAGTGCCACGGGGTAGGGGGACCAGAGGGGAAGGGGCGGGAGCTGCGGGGCGTTGCAATGGCGGTGCATTTGGAACTCACAGCGGGTGATGGATGCTGTCCCCCGCCAGGATCAGATTCGCTGCTTTCTGTTTGGCGACATCCACGTCTCCACACCCCGCCACTTCCGGTCCCTCAGAAAATTGTGCCCGGTTGGAGACCTCCGCCGGCCAACCACAGCGTCCCTCAGCTCCACTAATGACGTGATGGCGCAGGAAGGGGTGGACCATCCCGCGAAGTGACAAGAGAAGAGACTAATCCGCGCAGCGCTGACTGGCAGGAGAGGAGATCGACCAGCGCACGCGTGGTTTTAAAGATTTTTAAACCTCACTAACTTTTACAATATACTACCGATCGGAACAAATCTGCAGAACGGTGAGTGAGCTGACAAAAAATCGTAGCGCTATCGCATACCGCTTTTGCGCAAATAGAAAAACTGCGCAAACCGGAAGAGCACATGATCAGAGCTTTAGTTATGTATAGATAACATTGTTATGTGCTATTAAAGTTGCCAGGGGTAAACAGGACAATAAAGGTTGGGAATCCCCGCTTTAGAAGGCGGTGGTAAGGTACTGCCTTTAACCACTGCAGCTGTCCTAGTGATGAAACTTTCACCAAGTTTTCCAAAAAAAAAATTCTCCTCACCTGTATCCTGCTTTTTCCCACCCTCCCCTTGTCCAGTTTTCTTGACATGTTGGGGGTGGCCTACTTGAAGAAACAGCAATGGATGGCTGTAGTTAGGATACTTGTCACTAGCATGCGCCGTGGAAAGCATTTTATCGGGATGCATCACAGCACGGTTTGGGAACAGCTCCATCCAAGACCACAAGAAATTGCAGAGCATTGTGGATGCAGCCCAGACCATCACACAGATCAAGCTCCCATCCATTGACTTCATTGCAACCTCACGCTGCCTCGGCAAGGCCAGCAGCATAATTAAGGATGAGACGCACCTTTGCCACTCCATCTTCTTCCCTCTCCCATCGGGCAAAAGGTACAGAAGTGTGAAAACGCACACCTCCAGATTCAGGGACAGTTTCTTCCCAGCTGTTATCAGGCAACTGAACCACAATTAGAGATCAGTCCTGAACTACTATCTACTTCATTGGAGATCCTCAGACTATCTTTGATCAGAGTTTACTGGTTTTATCTTGCACTAAACGTTATTCACGTTATTTCCTTGTGTATCTGTACACTGTAAATGGCTTGATTGTAATCATATATTGCCTTTCCACTTACTAGTTAGCACACCACAAAACCTTTTCACACTGTACACGTGTCAATAAGCTAAACTCACACTCATCTCGGCTGAGGAACTCTTCCAGTAATTTCTTCGGACCTAGATGTTTCCTCCCAGCTACTACTCATCCATCCATTCCTTACTAGTTAATGCCCTTTGGCTTCAGTTCTACCTGACTTCCTTGATGCTATGTTCAGTCAAATGCTGCCTTGATACCAAGAGCAGTCCCTCTCACTTCACTTCCTCAGTTCAGTTCTTTTGACCGAGCCTGCCATGCAGTGTAGAACTGGGTGATCCTGCTAAAAAACTAAATTGGACATCGATGAGCAGGTTGGAATGGTTTTATCCTGTTCAACATGAATAGTCATGAATAGTAAATACCTGGGCAGTTTCCATCTTGTAAAGTAGATGCTTGTGTAATAACAGTCCTGGAACTGCGTGGCTAGAGGGACAGTTATTACTGGAGCACAAGTCTTCAGTATGACAGTGGAGGATATCCAGCACATCATTTATTGGTCTTTTAAAGGCACAATTGCATTGAGCGCTGGTACCTTTCTACACATGGAGTGTGGTGAATTCCCAATGGATTCATCTTCTGCACTGACAAAATCCTATTTGTGTGCAGATATCATTGGGATATGTGCAGTACCAGATGACAGTTCTATGTACGTTCTTTCATATTTAAAAAAAGATAATGAAAGAGTTCCTAATTTGATCTCATAATCATTACAGGCCCAGGCCAATTTAACGAAATTTATGTCTTGTACGACAACTGCTGCAAACTAACTCCACATTTGCAGAAAAAACGAGCAACTGCATGTAGGTGCTGGTTTATTTTGAAAAAAAAACATGTTTGGTTTTAAAAAAGGACACAAAGTGCCAGAGTAACTCAGCGGGTCAGGCAATATAAAAGAACGTGCATATCTCTGGAGAACATCTGTAAGTCCATATTCATGTTCTCGAGAGATGCTGCCTGACCCCCTTAATTTACTCCAAGGCTTTGTGTTTTTTGTTAACCAGCACCTGCATGTTCCTTATTTCTACCATATTTGACATGGCTTTCAGTCAGGTTAGCAGAATCTTGGCAATAGAGTCATAGAGTGATACGGTATGTAAACAGGCCCTTTGGCACAACTTGCCCACACCAGCCAACAATATCCCCCCCTACACTAGTCCTACTTGCCTGCGCTTGGTCTATATCCCTCCAAACCTGTCCCATCCATGTACCTGTCTAACTGTTTCTTAAACGATGGGATGGACCCAGCCTCATCTACTTCCTCTGGCAGCTTCAAGGAACCATGCACCTGTACTCCTAGATCCCTCTGCTCTACAAAACTACCCAGAGGCCTACCATTTACTGTGTAGGTCCTGCCCTTGCTCGACATCCCAAAATGTAACAACTCACACTTCTCTGTATTAAATTCCATCAACCATTCCTCCACCCACCTGGCCAATCGATCCAGATCCTGCTGCAATCGTTCACAACCATCTTCACTATCGGCAAAACCACTCACTTTTGTATCATCAGCAAACTTGCTAATCTTGCCCTGTATGTTCTCATCCAAAATATTGATGTAGAAGATGACAAACAGTAACGGGCCCAGCACTGAACCCTGAGGCACACCGCTAGTCACAGGCCTCCAGTCTGAGAAGCAACCTCCCACCATCACCTTCTGCTTCCTTCCATGGAGCCAATTTGCTATCCATTCAGCTATCTCTCCTTGGATGCCATGCGATCTAACCTTCCAGAGCAGCCTACCATACAGAACCTTGTTGAACGCCTTACTGAAATCCATGTACACAACATCCACAGCTCTGCCCTCATCGACCATTTTGGCCACATCTTCAAAAATATCAATCAGATTTGTGAGACATGACCTCCCACATACAAAACCACACTGTCTATCCCTAATCAGCCCTTGCCCATCCAAATACCTGTATAACCTATCTCCCAGAATATACTCTCTAATAACTTTCTAACTACAGATATTAAGTTCACCGGCCTATAATTCCCAGCATTTTCTCTGCAGCCCTTCTTGAACAGAGACACAACATTTGCCACCTTCCAGTCTTCTGGCACCTCTCCTGTATTTAAGGATGACTCGTAAATTTCAAGCAGGGCTCCTGCAATTTCCTCTCTAGTTTCCTGCAATGTCCTCGAATATATCTGTCACTCGAGATTTGTCCACCTTCATACATAACAGTACCTTCAGTACTTCTTTGACGGTAACACTGACTGTTCTTAAGACACTTCCATTGACTGCCCCAAGTTCCTCTGTCCGACTGTCTTTCTCCTCGGTAAATATAGAGGAGAAATACTCATTGAGGAACTTGCCCATCTCCTGTGGCTCCACACAGAGCTGACCGCTTTGATTCCTAAGAGGTCACACTCTCTCTCTAGTTACCCTTTTCCCCCTTATGTATTTATGAAATCTTTTGGGATTGTCCTTAATGCCACTTGCCAGAGCTATCTCCTGGCTCTTTTTTGCCCTTCTGATCTCCTTTATCAGTTTACTCCTTAGTTCCCGAAACTCCTCCAGGGATGCACTTGATCCCAGCTGCCTATACCTGTCCCATGCATCCTTCTTGTTTTTGACCAACGCCTCAATTTCCCTCGTCAGCCAAGCTTCTGTACGTTTGCCTGCTTTGCCCTTTACTCTCACAGTGATGTACATATCCTGAGCTTTCCTCAGCACATTTTTTAAAAACATCCCACTTGGCCGATGTTCCTTTCCCGTCAAATATCCTGCTCCAGTCAACTTGAGCGAGACCTTCTCTCATACCCTCAAAGTTGGCCTTACCCCAATTGAGTATTTGAACACGTGGACCCTCTCCATCCCTATCCATAACTACCTTAAACCTAATCGAACTGTGGTCACTGGTCCCAAAAGGCTCCTCCACAAACACTTCATTAGCTTGCCCTTCCTAATTTCCCAATACTAGATCCAGCATTGCCCTCTCACATGTGGGGGACTCTACATACTGCTTAAGAAAACTCTCCTGAAGACTTTTGAGGAATTGCACCCCATTTAAACCCTTTACTCTATGATTTTCCCAGTCTATATTTAGAAAGTTAAAATCGTCCACAACAACCCTAGTTGAACTGCAGCTGTCTGCAATCTCCTGGCATATTTGTTCTTCCAATTCCCGTTGACCATTCGGGGGTCTGTAGTACAGCTCCAATAGGGTGAGCATCCCTTTCTTGTTCCTTAACTCCACCCATATAGCCTCACTAGACGAATTGTCCGTAATGTCACCTCTGAACACATCCGTGACATCCTCCTTAACCACCAATGCAACCCCTCCTCTTTTTTCCATCACCCCTGTCTCTCGTCAAGCTCCTATACCCCGGAACATTGAGCTGCCAGTCCTACCCCTTCCTTAACCAGGTTTTAGTCATGGCTACAATGTCCCAGTCACTCGCACCTATCCGTGGCTCCCCCTCCCATTCCGAATCCGACCTTTCTGTCCAGAGCCGCCTCCCTGGCCAGAGTGAGGCCCACCGTAAATAGGAGGAACAGTACCTCATATTTCGCTTGGGCTGTTTGCACCCCAGCGGTATGAACATTGACTTCTCTAATTTCAGGTAGTCCCTACTTTCTCCTCCCCTTCTCAGCTCTCCCTCAGCCCACTGGTTCCACCTCTTCCTTTCTTCTTCCCGCCCCCACCCTCACATTAGTCTGAAGAAGGGTCTCGACCAGAAACGTTGCCTATTTCCTTCGCTCCATAGATGCTGCCTCACCCGTTGAGTAACTCGGCAGGACAGGTAGCATCTATGGAGAAAATGAATGGTGACGTTTTGGGTCGAGACCCCTCTTCAGACACACCTTTATTTTGGTCTGAAGAAGGGTCTCGACCTGAAACGCCACCCATTCCTTCTCTCCAGTGATGTTGCCTGAGTTACTCCAGCATTTTGTGTCTATCTTTAATTCTAAGTATTATTTTACTCATGGTTAGTCATTCAATTCTATTTTTTTCAGTTGGAAGAAGGGTCCCGACCCGAAACGTCATCTATCCATGTTCTCCAGAGATGCACCCTCACCCGCTGAGTTACTCCAGCACTTTGTGTCCTTGTGTAAACCAGTTTTACTTTTTTTGGCAGATTGCTCTTCAAAAGCCAATATAAATGTTTTTCATTCACTGAACTAATGCTGTCAAAACAGTAGGATCAAACAATGCATTTACTGGAGAAATCCAAAAGTGATCTCAATAGAAAGTATTTTTCGAGTCACGCAGCATGGAAGCAGTCCTTTCATCCCAATTTGCCCATGTCGACCAAGATGCCCCATTTACACTTGTCCCTCCTGCCTGCATTTGCCCATATCCCTGTAAACCTGAAGAAGAGTTTTGACCCGAGCATCACCCATTCCTTCTCTCCAGAGATGTTGCCTGTCCCGCTGAGTTACTCCAACATTGTGTGTCTATCATCCCTCTAAACCTTTGCTATCCATGTACCAAATGTCTTTTAAATGTTGCTACAGTCACCTACCTCAACTACCTCCTCTGGCAGCTGATTCTATATACCAATGTTTTTATTCTGATGTTTCTTTTTTTATTCTTAGTTACACATTGGTAGCAAAGAAATGCCAAGTCTAGCAATTATCTAATTATTCTGATATTTATTCCCATTTTTCTGTTCTGTTGTGTGTGGTTTCTTTTGAAAGTTCATGAATTTTTACCACACATTTTGCAGCTGATGGAATTACTGACGTCAGGCTTTTAAAAGCACTTTTTATAGTATAAGCATTATGTTGGCAGTACATCATTAAGAGACATAATCATGTGTGTGTGAGACAATGCAGTTGAGAAAATAGCTCCAGATAAATTTAGCAGTCCACTAATTTGCTACATTAGCAAAATCCCATCCCAGTCACAGTGAGATGATAATGTGGTGTTTTAAACAAAGGGCACGATGCTAATTGTATCACAGTACCGTGACTTGTAGATTGTTGCTTGTAATGAATGTCTAAAGTTCACTGGTTGTAAAGAAAGACAATGAAGATGTCTGCAATGTAAGATCACCACAAGTTTCAATGAACATTGTATTACAAACTATTGTTATCTCAACTGAAAAGCCTGAAGTTGAGATCATGCCAATTAAAATTTGGTTTTCTTGGATCCAAAGAAAGGCTTGTTTAAATTGTTCAAACATGTCCTCAAGTAGAGTTTAATAGCTGCACGGATGCATGAATTTTGTTATTTGCTTATTCCTACCACCTGCAAAAAATCTTGCAGCTTTCTCTGGCTGGTGATTCAGTCCCATGTTATAAAGCGAGTACAATTCAGTCCCATGTTATTAAGCGAGTACAATTTTGAATTTTGCAGTCTGAACACGGGTCAAAATCCCCTATTCATTGTTCCCCATTGATGCTGCCCGACCCGCTGAGTTACTCCAGCATTTGTATCTTTTTTGCAATTTATTATCAATTTGTTAATAAAGCAGCTGCAAATAAATGCTGAATTTACCTTTGCCCTTTCATCTTTACTCTCATTAGTCTCTACCCTCTGTCACTAAAACAGCCACTGTTATATGTTTCTATGCAAAAAGGCACAAAATGTTGGAGTAACTCAGCCAAAACGTCACCTATTCATGTTCTCCAGTGATGTTTCCTGACCAGCTGAGTTATTCCAGCACTTTCTCTTCTTTTGTGTAAACCAGTATCTGCATTTCGTTGTTTCTACATTTTGTTTCTCAGCACTTCATTTCACCTTTGCTCCACTGAGTAGCAGCTCCATGCACCATGAGCAATGCGGGTGAAAAATCAACATGTTAATATTCTGCTCCAACTGAACTACCAGCTCCCACTTGGGTAAAAAATTACAGAAGATTGCACATAATTCTTTACCCAAGAACACTGTCTATTCAAGACCACGATTAAAATATATTAAAGGATAATAAGACACACGTGATTCATGCAGAGATGATGCTGAGGTAAACATTCAGCCACCATCTTATTGGTAGAAGATGCAGGAGAGGGCAAATGGATGGATCTTATTTTTTTCCATATATTGATTATATTTGATTTTTTTTCAGTTTAGGTAAGTTTTTTGAAAAGATTGGAGGTAGAGACAAACAGCATGGAAAACGACACAAATTCTGCAGTATTCCCATTTTTATTCACCGACATTCTCACAATTTTCCCACTGATTTAACTTGTCCTGAGTTTGTGGTATGGACTTGTTGTGATGCAGGGCCTGTTTCCACACTTCCTGGCTCTATGGCTTCCAATTCTCAAATTTGCCAAACATTACTGAAAGCGCTATCCATAAAAGTCTGACAAACACAATTCAAAATAATCGATCACCTGTGAACACTGGTTCAATGTTATCCCACTTTTGCATCCACTCCCTACACTCTAGGGGTAATCTACAGAAGCAAATTAACCTACAAACCTGCATGACTATGGGACGTGGGAGGAAACCGGAGCACCCAGAAGAAACCCATGCAGTCACAAGGAGAACGTACAAATTCCACACAAACAGCACCCTAGGTTGGAATCTAATCCGAGTCTCATGTTGTGAGGCAAATCATATGAGATCAGTCAGTAGCCTATAAGAGCGTTCAGTAAAACACCAACACATTTGTAAAATAAACTGAATTAAACTAACCTTTGCAAGGTTGATGTTTTTTTGTGATCAGAGAATTTTACTATTGAAGAGAATTGTAAACCCATTTTTTGGCCACCATATTTTTTTTTTTAGGTTTTTATTAGTTAAAACCAAAAACATTTTGCACTATTTCTACAGCATTACATAACTTGTCAATAATATCCTTGTCATTTCCTGCTTGCTGGGGACATCTGGATGTATAGTGGCTGTGAAGAAAGATTATCAGGCTTCTGAAATATTCCGTTTAACGATCAATTTTTTGCAGTACTGCCCTCAATTTGCAAAACAATATTCATTCCAGTTATGGAAATAACTGCATAATCGTTTAGCAATGAGACTTCCTCTTTTCAAGTTTTAGTTTTCCTTCTTTAGTTTAGTTTAGAAAAACAGCATGGAAATAGGCCCCTCTGCCAACCCAGTCCATGCCGACCAGTGATCCCCGTACACAAACACTATCCTACACACTCGGGACAATTTGCAATTTGTACCAAAGGCAATTAACCTCCAAACATGTATGTCTTTGGAGTGTTGGATGAAACCGCAGCACCTGGGGTAAACCCTCGCGGTCACGGGTAAAACGTACAGACAGCACCCATAGTCAGGATTGAACCCGGGACTCTGGAATTGTAAGGCAGCAACTCTACCGCTGCACCATTTTGCCACTCTTCTTGAACTGTGTCCCAGAAGACAACGGGCGAGGCTATCGCTTTGACACTTATTGGCAGTGCTCAATGGTCTTCAATTGCTCCTTAATAGTAAAGCTTGTTCTCTGATCAGCACCTTCCAAAGGCAGCAGTCATTTGTGGAAAGCTGGTGTTTGGTTGGCTATCAGTTGTGTACATGCCTCTTACTGTTCCTCAGCCAATTCTGAACAAAGGTCCCAACCCGAAGCATTGCCGGTCTATTTCCTCCAAAGAGGTGGCCTGACCCGCTTAGTTACTCCAGCACTTTGTACTTTGCTCAAGATTCCAGCACGTGGTTACTTGTATCTCCACTATATAAGTTCGGGAGGACAATTTAAGAGCTTTAGAAATATAATTTCCCGATGTTTGAGGCTGCTATCGGTCCATAGAACATGACAAATGTGAATTCAAGCTTATCAAAATATACCTCTCAAACCGGTTTGTTAAATACCGTGGGCTGCAGAAATTCAGAGAATCCAAAGAGGTCTGGATTGATGCCCTGAGCATGAAAATCTACAGAATATGTTTATCTGTAATTATCTTTCTCTCAGACAAATTAGTTTATAATTTTAAAATGATAATGTTTAGAATTTAGCCAAGAACACTTATTATGCAATGTTGCTTATCAAAACTGAATTTATACTTTAGGGATATAGTTCGGAAACAGGCGATCACCCAGTACACTAGCACTAATGCGGCCAAAGGGAGAACGTGCAAACTCCAAACAGACAGTACCCAAGGTCAGGATTGAACCTGGGTCTCTGGCGCTGTGAAACAGTAGCTCTACCAGCTGCGCCACAGTGCTGCTTCCTATTGTGTGACAATGTTGTCAATTGAAACTCTTTCAGACAGAAGGTTACCTGATCTCTAACATATTCTCACTCCACTTTGTACTGCTATGTAATCTCTGATCCTCTTTGTAGCATTTTTACTCAGTTCCTGTTTATTCTGCTTATACTCCAGAAGTTACTTTGATTTTTTCAGTTTATAATAGAGACAGGATATGATTTTATTTAAAAAAAAAAAATCTGTCACAGGATTAGTCAAAAAAGGCAACTCTGCAAAACTATGACGTCTTGCTTCGACTTGGCTCAGACAAAATTTAGATCTCTATCCGCACACCCCATCCTCCACCTCATTTAGTTTAGTTTAGAGATACAGCATGGAAACAGGCCTTTTGGCCCCCTGAGTCTGCACCTACCAACAATCAACTCTGTCCACCATTTCTATCTAAAACTTCAGGGATTATTTACAGAAGCCAATTAACGTACAAACCTATGTCTTTGGGATGTGGGAGGAAACCAAAGCACCCAGAGAAATGCAACGAGGTCACAGGGAGAACGTGCAAACTCCATGTGTACTATCCACTATTCTAAAGCGAGTTTGACTTTGTTATTTCATTAAATTAATATAACATCTTGACGGCCAGCACTTCCGAGCC
Organism: Leucoraja erinaceus; assembly: GCF_028641065.1. Classification (NCBI taxonomy): domain Eukaryota; kingdom Metazoa; phylum Chordata; class Chondrichthyes; order Rajiformes; family Rajidae; genus Leucoraja; species Leucoraja erinaceus. The sequence goes on from NW_026576542.1 coordinate 480,298, forward strand.
AACAAGGAGGAAACAAAATTTCAAAGATAGGCACAAAATGCTGGAATAATTCAGTGGGCAGGCAGCATCTATGGAGAGAGAGAGATTTGGTGACGTTTTGGGTCGAGACCCTTCTTCAGACCCCAAAATTTCAATGCAGCTTCTCACTGCACTACAAGGTTTGGCATCAACATTCACCAAGACTTGAACAAGCAGGAGATTTAATTTATATTCAAAGTCGCCAACCAAATGACGCTAAAATATTGCATTATAATTCGTGGCCCTTTTTGTAGCCCAATAGTTAACTGCCTGGCATGTAGTTATTTGTAATTTTCTTTGTTTCAATTCAGTGAAGTGTGAGAACACAGTTTAGCGTGCTTCAGTCTTGGACCACATCCAGAACAAAACGTTTAAATCCCTGTCTGAAGTTTTGAGGTGCTTAACAAAATGGGTAGAAGAACACAAACAATGCAGCGTATATTCTTCACGAGGATTATTTAGAAAAATATGAGGTAGCATCAATTTTTAAGTTTAGAGATACAGCATGAAAACAGGTGCTTCGGCCCACCGAGTCCATGATGACCAATGTCACCCATACACTAGTTCTATCCTACACACTAGGGACAATTTACAGAAACCAATTAAGCTACAAACCTGCATGTCTTTGGAATGTGGGAGGAAACCAGAGCACCTGGAGAAAACCCAGGCAGTCATTGGGAGAAGGTGCAAATTCCGTACAGACAACATCGCCAACCACTGTCCATATATACTGTCCAATCCAATTCATATTTCTAATATTTTCCTGCCTTCATTACCCTCCAACATCTTTTTATGTAACGTTATGTTCTATAATCTTCCTCCTGAGTTTGTGAATCTAAGCAGTAACAACTGGTATGATAGTCGCAGCTTTATAAAACTTTGGTTAGGCTGCACCTGTGTGCAGTTTTGGTTGCCCCATTACAGGAAGGATGTGGAGCCTTTGGAGAGGATGCAAAAAAGATTTATCAGAATGATGTGTAGAAAGGAACTGCAGGTACACACAAAATGCTGGAGTAACTCAGCGGGTGAGGCAGCATCTATGGCGAGAAGGAATGGGTGACGTTTCGGGTCGAGATCCTTCTTCAGACTCGATCTTCAGGTCTCGACCCAAAACGTCGCCCATTCCTTCTCTCCATAGATACTGCCTCACCTGCTGAGTTACTCCAGCATTTTGTGTACCTGCGATCTTACCAGCATCTGCAGTTCTTTCTTGCACAGGAACTGCAGGTGATGGGATATACCGAAGATAGACACAAATTGCTGGAGCAACTCAGTGGTTGGGGGGAAACCTGATAAAAGTATATAAAGTTATGAAAGCTGGAAGTGGGGTAGATAGTCAGAACATTTTTCCTAGGATGAAAATATCAATGATTGTAGAGCAGAGCTTTAAGGTCAGAGGGGGAAATGTTCACACAAGGTGAGGGAGGTGACAGAAATGGTCCAAGTGAATTTGAGAGCAGGATGAAAATTGATAGCGAAGTTAATGAAGTCCATGAGTTCTGCATTGTGCAGAACAGACATTGTGGGCCAAAGGGCCTGTACTTGTGCTGTCCTATACCGTTGTGAAATCATTTCAGTAATACATTCTCACATGACTGGCTGTCTTCTGATGTAGTCTTTATATTCGTCATTGTGCCACCACAACCGTTGTAAACCAAGTTCATTTTAGCACTGTTAAAATACAATTAATTATATTGTAATTTTTTTCTAATAATGGCCCATTATAACGATATGTTGAATAGTGCGGTCAGGAAACCCAGTCTCGACCAGGCAGTGAACAATGTGTAGCCTTTGAGTAATTAATTTCAAGACTTTAATTGTTATTCAATTTTATGAGTAACTCTGACTCAGCCCATGCAAGCTGAAGACCATATTTAGTGACAACAGAAACTTAGCAGTTGTTGGTATTTGGAATTCATCAGTGACTAGGGAGGAGGCTTAACACAAATTTCCCCCAATATTTAGTTATTTTTAAACTTTAGACTTTAGAGATACGGCGTGGAAACAGGCCGTTTGGCTCACCAAGTCCATGTCGACCAGCGATCACCTCGTACACAAGCACTATCCTACACACTAGGGACAATTTTACCGCAACCAATTAACTGACAAACCTGCACGTCTTTGGAGTTGGGAGGAAACCAGAGCACCCGGGAAAAACCCACGCGGTAACACGGAGAACGTACAAACTCCATACAGACAACACCGATAGTCAGAATTGTGCCACTGTGCCCCCCTTTAAAGCCCTCAGTTCAACTGTATCATGAAATACTGAAACAAACATTACTTGTAAAATAATTTTAAACAAGCTTAGTACTACACAGGTTTGGAGTTTAAAGTAATATAAAATACGAAAATGCTGAAAGTCGGGCAGTACATGAGAATAATGGATAATCAATATGTAATATTAATCCTACCTTTACCTTTGGATATGTAGCTGATTGGTTTCACTAATAATAAAATAAAACTTTTCACCTCTACCTCTCAGGTTTTTATCAATTTTACTTACTGTAAATTTGCAAAACCATTTGATTTCAATCATTTCTGGTTTCCAAAAGAGTTTTGTTTTGCAAGTTGAGTTGAGCAAATCTGTATCTTAATTGTTTTCAAGTATTCCGGTATTATTTGAAGATTGAACCTTGGTGTTTTGGTAAAATCAGGGTTTTTATTCTTGAATCCCATGGCTTAGATTCCCTTGTAGCAGTGTAATTATCCTTAAACAACATAGGTTTAAAACAAAAGGAAATGATTGTGTAAGTTCATATTAAAGTATGACGTCTTGGCTGAGTGAATTGACTTGGCTTTGTTAATTTACATTTTTAAACATTGAAAATACCATCATTCTTTAAAGGTTACACAGAGTTATGAATTTGTATGGTTATGAGTAATTAGCAGTTTTTTGTGGTTGTTGGCTGAGACTAAAGCAAAATAGAGGAACAGTAACTCATATTCTGCAGGTTATTCTATAACCAATGACATGACTATTGAATTCTCCATTTTTAGGCAATTATCTATCCCATTCTCTCTCCTGTTATCAATATTGGTCTGGCGACACAAACCCTTCTTCCTATAACCCCCCCCTCAGCCCCTATCACCCTGTTTATGTCCCTCTTCCACACCTAGTCCATCAGCCTATCACCCACCCACTCCTCCCGCTAGAATGCTCTAATCCTTCACCGCCTCATAGGTCAGAGGAGCAGAAGTAGGTCATTCAGCCCATCGAGTCTACACCGCCCTCAATCATGGATGATCTATCTTTCCCTCTCAACCCCGTTCACCTACCTTCTCCCCATAATCCCTGACACACTAACAAATCAAGAATCTGTCAATCCCTGCTTTAAAAATACTCAATAACGCCCTCCACAGCCTTCTATGGCAACGAATTCCAAAGATTCACCACTCACCAAGTAGAAATTCCTCCTCATCTCCTTTCGAAAGGCGCCTCTTCTGTTGTTCCATCAAGTACCATGCCTCTTTATTCAGTTCAACTCTTCACTCTGCTATCAGTTCCAGAATCTGCAGCCTTTTGCTCTCTTTGTATCACCCGTCCCACTGTCGCTATTTCCACCCTTCCTTCTCCCACCTGACTGTTAACTGCTAATCAACTCCTCATCCATATTCCCCAGTCACTTGGTTGAAACGTCACCCATTCCTTCTCTCTAGAGATGCTGCCTTTCCCAATGAGTTACTCCAGCATTTTGTGTCTATCTTTCCCCAGTCACTCACCAGCTCTTGCCCCAACAACCCTCTCCTCCCTCCACAGGCAACTTCCCTTCTCGTTTAGTCCTGACCCAAAATGCTGGAGTAACAGGTGGCACAGCAGTAAAGTTAACCATATAACCATATAACAATTACAGCACGGAAACAGGCCATCTCGGCCCTACAAGTCCATGCCGAACAAATTTTTTTCCCCTTAGTCCCACCTGCCTGCACTCGTACCATAACCCTCCATTCCCTTCTCATCCATATGCCTATCCAATTTATTTTTAAATGATACCAATGAACCTGCCTCCACCACTTCCACTGGGAGTTGCTGCCTTACAGCATCTGATACCTGGGTCCGACCCTGACTGTGCAGAGTTTGTACGTTCTCCCTGTGACTGAGTCGGTTTTCTCCGAGTGCTCCGGTTTTCTCCCACATTCCAAAGACGTTCAGGATTACTGATTAATTGACCGGTAAATGTATTCCTAGTGCGTAGGATAATATTTGTGTATGGGTGATTGCTAGTCGGCGCGGAGTCAGTGGGTCGAAGGGCCTGTTTCCATGCTGTATCTCTAAACTAAATTAAAATGGGGGCACGGTGGCGCACCTCATCATCATCATCATCATCCTTTATTGTCATCTTGCAAAGCAACAGTTGTACAGTGCAAAATGAGAAGACGTTTCCCAGGGAATACCAGAGCATCGCACATAAAACTTAAACATTTCATGCATAAAATAAAAACAATAAAAAAAACAATCCAGTTCCTGATAAAACAGTACGAATAGTTTAAAAAAAAGTGCAGGTAAAAACAGCAACATTAAAATACAAGTAAAAACAGTCATAAAATGTCCAGGGCAGCTGGTTTAAGTGGCCTGAGCCAGTGCCAGAGTTATTACTCAGTGCCAGTTATTAAATTGTCAGTGCAAAAGCAGCAGAATCAGGTGGAGTGACTGTTTAGCAGCCTCACAGCCTGTGGAAGGAAGCTGTTTAGCAGTCTGGTTGTCCGGGCTTTGATGCCACGGTATCTCTTTCCTGATGGCAGGAGATCTAGATGTGTGTGGAGGGGGTGCAGTCTGTCCTTTGCTATGCTCAGTGCTTTTTTTAGGCAGCGCCTCTGGAACAGTTCTTGTACCGAGGAACAGTTTTTGTACCAACGGTAGGGAGACGTCAATGATCCTCTCTGCTCCCCTCACGGCCCTCTGCAGATACTTCCTGTCTGAGGAGTTACAGTTACCTGGTAGAGTTGCTGCCTCACGGCGCCAAAAACCCGGATTCGATCCTGACCTCGGGTGTGGTCTGTGTAGACTTTGCACGCTCTCTCCGTGACCATGTGGGATTGCTCCAGTTTCCTTCCACATCCCAAAGCTGGGCAGGTTTGTAGGTTAATTGGCCCTCTGTAAATTGTCCCCAGTGTAGGAAGTAGATGGGAAAGTGGGATAAACATAGACCTAGTGTGAATTGTTGATTGGCATGAACTTGGTTGGCCGAATAGTCTGTTTCCAAGCTATATCTCTAAACTAAACTAAACACTGAGCTGAAGAAGAGTTTTGACCCGAAACGTCATCTATCCATTCTCCCGAGATGCTACCTGAGCCGCTGGGTTACTCCAGCATTTTGTGGCTATCTTCGGTATAAACCAGCATCTGTAGTTCCTTGCCACACTGATCTGACGATCTAAGTCATGCGGCAATTATTACCCTTCTTCATTCGCACATCTTTTGCAAAGATTGGTGGTCAAATTCTGAAATTGTTTTTAAAGGAAGTGTTATTGAATTTTGGTGGTCTCCACAGGACTACTACAGGCATATCCAATTCACTGATGGAAAAATATATTCACTAATGGGAAAATAAGCCTTGATGGACATTAGTCCACACAATATGTTTAAGAAGGAACTGCAGATGCTGGAAAATCGAAGGTAGACAAAAGTGCTGGAGAAACTCAGCGGGTGCAGCAGCATCTATGGAGCAAAGGAAATAGGCAACGTTTCGGGCTGAAACCCTTCTTCAGACTGATGTAGGGTGGGGGGGGCGGTGAGAAGAAAGGACAGAGGAAGAGGAGGAGCCCGAGGGCTGAGGGAAGGGGAGGAGACAGCAAGGGCTACCGGAAGGAGAAGTCAATGTCGCTAGGGTGCAAACTGCCCAAGCGGAATATGAGGTGTTGCTCCTCCAATTTCCAATGGTGCTCACTCTGGCCATGGAGGAGGCCCAGGACAGAAGATTCGGATTCGAATCCGACCTTTCTGTCCTGGGCCTCCTCTCCTTCTCAGCTCTCCCTCAGCCCTTGGGTTCCTCCTCTTCCTTTCTTCTTTCTCCTTTCTTCCCCCGCCCCCAACCCCCATACATCAGTCTGAAGAAGGGTTTCGGCCCGAAATGTTGCCTACGATAAGTGTACCTTGATTGATAGCTTTTTGTTTCCGGGATAGACTCTTGAATTTGCATCATCTCCCCTGACTCGAAGACTGAAGAAGGGTCTCAACCCGAAATGTCACCTATTCCTTTTCTCCAGAGATGCTGCCCGATCCGCTGAGTTGCCCCAGCTTTTTGTGTCTGTCTTCGGCTAGTACATTTGGATTTGAGACTCCCCAGTTTGAATTTGTCACCGAATATAATTGAGTCAGTCCATGTCCTGTTAAGAATGAGAACTTAGCTTTACGAGAGTTTTGACCACTTAGTAGGGAAGGAAGCTCAGCAGGTAGACTTGTTCTCGTGAAGTGGGCTTCTTTGTTAACATCTTCTTGCAATTATGTTACATGTACCGTGTTCCCAGCCGATTGCTCGGTTTCAGGAAGGTGATTCAATAATGATTAATGACATCTGTCCCGTTAATTTACCAAAAGGAAGAAAACATAATCATTGGCTAATTTATTTTCTTTTTATTTATATTTTATAATTTCCTTTTCAGTTTCAGTAAAACGCAGGAATTTATTGAAATTGACGAAGTTGCCGTGGTTGCTTCCTGTAAATCTGTGGGCTATTTCCTCTGAATTTTAACAATGCTCTGCTCGTATTTAGCAAGAATCAATTTTTTTTTTTAAACCGTGTGAAACCAGAATAAATAGTCTACATTCTAGTCAGACCACGAATGGCCAAATAAGAATGTAAACGGATTTGCAGGAGACCTGGCAAGCTTTCCATTTTTTTAATTGCCCTCTACTCTGCTTATAAGACCATAAGGTATAGGAGCACAATTAGGCCATTCAGCCCATCGAGTCTGCTCTGTCATTCGATCATACCTGGTCTATTTTTCCCTCTCAACCCCATTCTCCTGCCTTCTCCCCATAACCTTTGACACCCATTCTAATCAAGAACCTGTCAATCTCCACTTTAAAAATATCTAATGACTTGGCCTTCATAGCTGTCTATGGCAATGAATTCCACTAAAAAAGATTCCTTGGATCCATTATAAAGTATGCCCTTTTATTCCGAGGCTGTGTGCCTTCTGCTTCAAGATGTACTGCTGAGGCTCTATAAGGAGCTGGTTAGGCTGCATGTGGAGTAATGTCAGCAAATTTAGGCTCCATATCTGAGGAAGTATGTGCTGGCTCTGGAGGATGTTTATAAGAATGATCCAGGAATGAGTGGGTCAGTATATGATGTGCGTTTGACAGCACTGGGGTCCACTCGCTGGAGTTTAGAAAGTTGAGGGGGACCTCATTGAAACGTACAGAATAATGAAAGGCATAGATTGAGTAGATGTGGAAATGCTTCCACTGGTTGGAGAATCTAGCACCAGAGGTCATAGCCACAGAATTAAAGGGCGCTCTGATAGAAAGGGGATGAGGAGGAACTTATTTAGTCAGAGGGTAGTTAATCTGTGGAATTCATTGCCACTGAGGGCTATGGAATATTTTTCGGGCAGAGGTAGACAAATTCTTGATTAGAACGGGTAGCAAGGATTATGGGGAGAAGGCATGGAAATGGGATTAGGAGGCAGAGATCAGCCATGATTGAATAGCGGCGTTGACACGATGGGCCGAATGGCCTAATTGTACTCCTATAACTTGTGAACTCTCCCATTACTGGAAACATCCTCTCCATGTTCACTCTGCTTTGTAGAAACATACGTTTCTATATTCTTTAAGTACCTTTCCAGTAAGACCAGATAACCTAAAGAGCAGTTTCCACCAATGAATCCTGCAGGTAACATGGAGTCATAAAGAGAGCCAGCATGGAAACAGGCATTTTTGCCCACCAAGATGTGTCAACCATCATCCATTCATTTACACTAATCACACACTAACCCTTATTTTTATTCTCCTCACATTGCCTTTAACACCGCCCCACACTCCAGCCCAGACTGTTGCCCAAAAAACCCAGAATTGTTCCTCTTGGATGCCCTGCTAAAGGAATGGAAAACCCAATAGGGTTCTTGCTTTTGATCGATAGCTAGCTCTTCATGCCAGCCAGAAATCTGTGTTTGCAGGATAAAAATCCAGAGAGTAGAAATACGTTATGATCATGGCTCTGCAGGAAGACTACCTGTCCAGCTCGGACGATGTAATGAAGTAGGAGAGGAGGGGAAAATAATTGAGTGAATGGGCGTCTCGGTGGCGCAGCGGTAGAGTTGCTGCCTTACGGTCCTGAATATGGGTTGTCTGTACGGATTGGGTTTTCTCCTGGTATTCCGGTTTCCTCCCATATTCCAAAGACGTGCAGGTTGCTGAAGAATAGTGTATGGGGTGATCACTGGCCAGCATGGACTCGGAGGGCCAAAGTGCCTGTTTCTATGCTGTATCTCTAAACTAAACTAAAGCAAAGGTGATTAAAGCTGTTAAACATAGATTTAGAATATGGAACAATACAGCACAGGAACTGGCCCTTTGATCCATGATGTCTGTCTGACTATGATGCCAAGACAAACTAATCATCTCTGCCTGCACATGATTCATATCCCTCCTTTCCCATTTGTTTAGTTTAGTTTAGTTTAGAGACACAGCATGGGAAACAGGCCTTTCAGCCCACCAAATCTGCAACGTTTTGCAGGCATATGGCTCACATGCAGACAGATGTGGTTTAGAGTTTAAGTTTGGAGAAACAGCATAGAAACAAGCACTTTGGCCCACCGAGTCCGCAACGACCACCAAACACCCATCCACTAGTTCTATCCTACATATTAGGGGCAATTTACAGAAGTAGACTGGAGAAAACCCACTTCTCAGGGAGAACGTACAAACTTTGTACAGACAGCACTCGCAGTAAGGATAGAACCCGAGTCTCTGATGATGTAAGAGTAGTTCTACCACTGTGCCACTATTCATGTGCCAGTCTAAATGCCACCTGACTGTCTACCCTATCTACGTCTCTCACAATTTTAGAAATTCTCGATCAGCCCCCGATGGTCCAGAGAAAACAGTCCTCGTTGTACAACCTTCTCTTGTATATTTTCTAATCCAGGCGAGCCTGTTCTGCCCCCTCCCCAAAGCATCCACATCCTTCCTGTAATGCAGCGACCAGAACTGCAAGCAATACTGCAAATGTGGTCTAACCAAAGCTTTACAAATTTACAAAATTGACTTCCTGGTTTGCATGCTCAGTGCCCCGCCCGATGAAGGCAAGCATGCTCTGTGTCTTGAAGGAACAAAGAATGGCAGATGCTGGTTTACAAAAAAAGACACAAAGTGCTGGAGCAAATCAGCAGGTCTGGCAGCACCTCTGGAGAACATGGATATGGTGACGTTTCGGGTCCGGGCCCTTCTTCCAGTTACTCCAGCATTTTATGTCTTGTGTCTTCTTTATCACTCGATCTGTTTGTATTGCCACTTTCAGGGAGCCATGGACGAGCACTGTATCAAGACTTCTAAGGGTCTTGCCATTTTACTGTATACTTTTCCCTTATTTTTGACCTCTCAAAGATCAACACCTCACAATTGTCTGGATTGCATGCCATCAGCTTTTTTTTCTGCAACAGATCTGTAACCTGCTGTATCCTTTGAAAACCTTCACTACCCACAGCTCTACCAATTTTGTGTCATCTGCAAACTTACTTATCAGATCACCTACATTTTTGTCCAGGACATAAATATCACAAACAGCAGTGGTGTAATAGTGTTAACCCAGGAAATTGTAGGCCAGTGATAGAGATTGGGAAGCTATTGGAGAACATTCTTAAAGATAGGATTTATCAGCATTTTGTGAAACATTGGTTTATCAAACAGAGTTAGCATGTGCAGAAAAGGTTACACCTCATGAATTTGATTTGGTTTTGGTTTGAGGAGGTGACAAAGATGAATGTGGTCAATGAGGTTGTCTATATAGACCTTAGTAAGGTATGTGACAAGGTCCCTCAGAGTAAGCTAACACAGAAATTTAAAATACATGAGATTCATGGTGATTTGATAATTGGCTTGGCTAGAGCGATCACTCTATATATTGGCACTATTCTACGCACTAGGGACAATATACAATTTTACCAAAGCCAATTAACCTACAAACCTGCACGTCTTTGGAGTGTGGGAGGAAACTGGGGTACCCGGAGAAAACCCGCACGGTCTCGGGCAGAACATACAATCTCCGTACAGACTGCGCGCGTAGTTAGGTTCAAACCCGGGTCTCTAGTGCTGTAAGGCAGCAACTCTACCAGTGCACCACTGGATCGGATCCAACCGAAACGTCCCTTGTGGTAGGTTCTACGAGCTTTACCTCACAATTGTTTTGTGCCAAATGTTGCTGGAAGAGCGAGCTGATAACATTGCGGCAAGAACGAGGCATGTGGGATCTGAGATAATGGGTGACCAGCCAAGCGTTTCCTGAGCAATTAATTTAAGCGTTAAGAAAGAAATAGAGATTAAGGATCAGTGAAAAATGAGCCAAAGGGAAATACGCAAGAATGTTTAAAAACATTCTGTGAATAATTTTGGACGGCATAGTAGTGACGCAGCCGTGGAGTTGCTGCTTTACATGGTAAATGGTAGGGAATTGAAGAATACAGTTGAACTGAGGGATAACCATGCATAGTTCCTTGAAGGTGGAATCTCATATAGATAGAGTGGTAAAGAAAGCTTTTGGTATGCTAGCCTTTATAAATCAGAGCATTGAGTATAGAAGTTGGGATGTAATGTTAAAATTGTACAAGGCATTGGTGAGACCAAATCTGGAGTATGGTGTACAATTTTGGTCGCCCAATTATAGGAAGGATGTCAACAAAATAGAGAGAGTACAGAGGAGATTTACTAGAATGTTGCCTGGGTTTCAGCAACTAAGTTACAGAGATAGGTTGAATAAGTTAGGTCTTTATTCTCTGGAGCGCAGAAGGTTAAGGGGGGACTTGGTAGAGGTCTTTAAAATGATGAGAGGGATAGACAGAGTTGATGTGGACAAGCTTTTCCCTTTGAGAATAGGGAAGATTCAAACAAGAGGACATGACTTCAGAATTAAGGGACAGAAGTTTAGGGGCAATATGAGGGGGAACTTCTTTACTCAGAGAGTGGTAGCAGTATGGAATGAGCTTCCAGTGGAAGTGGTGTCGGCAGGTTCATTGGTATCATTTAAAAATAAATTGGATAGGCATATGGATGAGAAGGGAATGGAGGGTTATGGTACGAGTGCAGGCAGGTGGGACTAAGGGGAAAAAAATTTTGTTCGGCATGGACTTGTAGGGCCGAGATGGCCTGTTTCCGTGCTGTAATTGTTATATGGTTATAAAACCAGCATCTGTAGTTCCTTCCTACTCATAACTGACGCAGATAGTTTGATTGGCTACCAATATGTATATAACATGACTGGGACCAGTCACTAGCCTCGGAATCTAATATAAGAATAGATTTTAGCCCAATCAACTCTGCAAAATATTTCTCATCACTGCCCAGAGATTTTCCCAAAGCCATGTCAAGTCAAGTCAAGTCAGGTTTATTCGTCACATACACATACGAGATGTGCAGTGAAATGAAAAGTGGCAATGCTCGCGGACTTTGTGCAAAAAGACAAACAAACAAACAACCAAACAAACTATAAACACAATCATGAACACACACATATTCTTTTACATATTAAATATTGGAAAGAAAAACGTTCAGTAAAGTTAGTCCCTGGTGAGATAGGAGTTTACAGTCCGAATGGCCTCTGGGAAGAAACTCCTTCTCAACCTCTCCGTTCTCACAGCATGGCAACGGAGGCGTTTGCCTGACCGTAGCAGCTGGGACAGTCCGTTGCATTGGTGGAAGGGATCTCCCATAATTTTATTGGCTCTGGAGTTGTACCTCCTGATGTATAGTTCCTGCAGGGGGGCGAGTGAAGTTCCCATAGTGCGTTCGGCCGAACGCACTACTCTCTGCAGAGCCTTCTTGTCCTTGGCAGAGCAATTCGCAAACCAGATGGTAATATTTCCGGACAAGATGCTTTCCACAGCCACTGCGTAGAAGCACTGGAGGATCCTCGGAGACACTCTGAATTTCCTCAATTGCCTGAGGTGGTAAAGGCGCTGCCTTGCCTTATTCACCAGTGCTGAGGCGTGTGATGTCCATGTCATATCCTCAGAGATGTGGACTCCCAGATATTTAAAACAGCTCACCCTATCCACAGGATCCCCATTTATCCTCAATGGAGTGTACGTCCTCGGATGATGTGCCCTCCTAAAGTCCACGATCAGCTGCTTAGTTTTTTTTGATGTTCAAGAGGAGGCTGTTCTCCTGGCACCAGAGTGCTAGATCAGCCACCTCCTCCCGGTAGGCCCTCTCATCGTTGTCTGAGATCAGGCCCACCACCACAGTGTCATCAGCAAACTTAATTATTGAATTGGAGCTGAACCTAGCCACACAGTCATGTGTGTACAGGGAGTACAATAGGGGGCTGAGGACGCAACCCTGGGGCGATCCTGTGCTCAGGGTGAGAGACTTTGATGTATTCCCTCCCATCTTGACTACCTGGGGCCTGGCGGTGAGAAAGTCCAGGACCCAGGCAGACAGGGAGGTGTTGAGCCCCAATTCCAGTAGCTTCCCGACCAGTCTGGTGGGGACTATCGTGTTGAAGGCTGAACTGTAGTCTATGAACAGCATCCTCACGTAGCCCCCTTCTGGCTGTCCAGATGGGAGAGAGAGCGGTGTGCAAGACCTGGGAGATTGCATCGTCCGTGGATCTGTTCGAACGGTATGAAGGCGCAGATGTGTTCCATCACCAGTCTCTCAAAGCATTTCATGACTGCCGAGGTAAGGGCCACCGGACGGTAGTCATTCAGACAGGCTGGGGAGGCATTTTTTGGTACTGGTACAATGATGGATTTTTTGAAGCAGGCAGGGACCACTGACTTGTCCAGGGAGAGGTTGAATATTGTAGTGAGCACCGGAGCTAGCTGCGTAGCACAGGACCTGAGTACTCGCCCCGAGATGCCATCAGGGCCTGCAGCTTTCCTCGTGTTCACTCATGTCAGAGCCCTCCTCACGTCGTGCTCGGACAGCGAGAATGTATGCATTCAGCTTCGGTAGTCAGCACGCTGGCGGTATTGTCAATAGTCGGCAGACCTGGGGTGGTGTTGCCCATCTCGAAAGGAGCGTAAAAGAAGTTCAGGTCATCAGCTACGGAGGTGCCGGCACTTACGGATGAGGGTGGGGGCTGCTCCGGTAGTTGGTTACAGTCCGTAGCCCCTGCCACAGGCGTCTGGTGTCCTGCTCTGGCAGCTTGTTCCATGTGCACTGTTCCACAGGCTAATCAAGCAATAGCGTGTCTTATGATTTTTCAGCCCGCATTCTGGACTTCTCCATGTTGAAGTTGTCAAGTTGGAAAGGGTGCAGCGAAAATTTACAAGGATGTTGCCAGGGCCTGAGGATGTGAGCTATAGGGAGAGGTTGAGCAGGCTGGGACTCTATTCCCTGGAGCGCAGGAGGATGAGGGGTTATCTTATGGAGGCGCATAAAATCATGAGAGGAATAGATCGTGTGGGTGGCCAGAGTCCCCATAGACCCCACATGAGTCTCATACCCAGAGAAAGGGAATCGAGACTGAAGGGCGTAGGTTTAAGGTGAATGGGGAAAGATTTAATAGGAATCTAAGGGGTAATTTTTTCACACAAAGGGTTGTGGGTGTATGGAACGAGCTGCCAGAGGAGATAGTTGAGGCAGGAACTATTGCAACCTTTAAGAAGCAATTAGATAGGCACATTGATAGGACAGGTTTAGAACGATATGGGCCAAACGCAGGCAGGTGGGACTAGTGTAGATGGAGTATGTTGGGCCGAAGGGCCTGTTTCCACACTATGACTCTATCAGAATGTCCAAGTACATTCTATCCCACTAGCAAAGACAATGGTGGCATATTGTCTCCAGGGATTGGTCTTGGGAGTCCTTAACATTAGGGCCAGTAGTTTAGATTAGTTTAAAGGTACCGTGTCAATCAGCGATCACCCGTACACTAGTTCTATCCTACACACTAGGGCCAATTTACAGAAGCCAATTCACCTACAAACCGTACGTCTTTATAATGATGGAGAAAACTGGAGCACCCGGAGAGAACCCACGTGGTCACGGGTAGAACGTACAAACTCCACACGGACAGCATCCGTAGTCAGGATCAAAGCTGGGTCTCTGGCGCTGCAAAGCATCAACTCTACCGCAGGAGTTTCAGACAGTGAGGAATGCTTTTTGAGTTGTAGTTTACAGATTCAGCACAGAAACAGACCCGTCGGCCCATGGGTCCATGCCGACCATTCGATCTCCCCCGTTCACAGTAGTTCAATGTCGAAAACCCACTTTCCCATCCACTCCCTATATACCAGGGGGGCAATTTACAGAGGTCAATTAATCTACAAACCCACACGTCTTTGGGATGTGGGAGGAATATTCCAGGGAAAATTGATGGAAAATTTAAATAAACACAAATTGATTATTAAAATAGCAAACTGCTGGAGGAACTCAGCGGGTCTGGCAGCATTTGTGGAGGGAAATGAACGGATGGTTGTAACGGTCCCGACCTCAAATGTAGTCTATCCATTCCCTCCACAGATGCCTCCTGCCTCCGCTAGCAGTTTGCGTTTTGCTCATCATTCCAACGCCTGCAGTCTATTGTGTCTCCATGAATTGATTATATTTGTATTATTTAGAGTCTCTTCAAACTTCATCTTTCTTCATTTATTTGCCCATATTTAAGTCATCCCAGTTTACCTGTGATTCGTTAAGAACCATCGGTCAGTGAGTGCCAGACATTCTACAGATTTTAAGTTTTGTCTTTAGGGCATTAAAAGACAAAATCAAAATGAAATAAAAGGATGATTCAATTACATTCAAACCTACCCAGCATTAAAGGGATCTTTAGGAAGCGCTGTCTCATAGAGGTCAAGGAAAGAGCATTCACGTCACGGCCCTGTTTTCACCAATCTTTCCACCACCACACACAAGAAGCAGACAGACACCATTGTATGCAGATGCCGACAAGTGCGTTCAGCTCTGGCTCAACAACTTCTAATCTTGTGTGTGTGGGACTGGATAAAAAGAAGAAGAAGAAGAGGAGAAGAAGAAGCCCAAATAAAGGCAGCCAGCATCGTCAGAGACCCACACCACCCTAGCCACAGGTGCTTGGGAGGTGTGCTTGTCAGTGTTGTTCTCTTGACAGTGTACAAGCTGTGAGGGGTGGGTATAGGTCTTGGAGCAGTGGCAAGTTTATGACTGTATGCTGAACATTTGCTTCTAATTACTGACCTCCCACCAGCAAAGGGATTTACAAGAGTTTACTGTCTCAAAAAGGCAGCCGGCATCGTCAGACATCCACTCCACCCTGGCCACATACTCATTTCACCCCTACAATCAGGAAGATGGTACAGGAGCTGAAGGTACTGAAAACTGAAAAGTGTAATGTCCAGCTTCAGGAACAGCTTCCTCCCAAGATTCAAGAGTTCAAGATAGTTTATTGTCATGTGTCCCTGATAGGACAATGAAATTCTCATTTTGCTTTAGCACACCAGAACATAGTAGGCACGAATACAGAACAGATCAGTGTGTCCATATACCATTATATAAAGGCATCAATCTACATCCATTAATCAGGCTGTTAAACCATACAACCTCCCAATAAGCTTTGAACTACATAGACTTGGGGGCATTGGTTTTGTCTTTTTGCTCTGTATGTTCGGTGTGTATAACATGTGTGTGTATACGTTTGTGGGTATGCCAAGAGTGTTTTATTGTCATGTGTCCCAGATAGGACAATGACATTCTTACTTGCAACAGCACAACAGAATATATAAACATAGTACACTGTAAATATATTAAACAAGAGAAAACTGTTCAATGTGTGTATATACTCACATATATGTGTGTGTGTATATACTCACATATATGTGTATGTGTATACATATATAAATATACTAGACCAAGTGCAGACCCGTTGGGTCTGTTCCCCCAATGTGCTGTTGTGGGGGGGGGAGGCGGCATGCAGCATCACACACACTAACTATTCCCCCTCCCCTCCACGCACTCACGCTAATTAACCCCCTTGATATTATATTAATATTATTAATTTGCTCCTTTTACCACATAACTACCCTAACTACTGATGCATAGCCCCCAACTTGCAGTTACATCTAGAGAGAGTGAGGGCAGAGAGAGAAGGGGGGGGGGGGGGGATAGGGGAGAGGGAGGGCCAGAGGGAGGGGGGGGGGGGGAGGAGGGGGGGGAGAGGGGAGGGGGGGGGGAGAGAGGGGGGGGAGAGGAGGGGGGGGGAAGAGGAGGGGGGGGGGGGGGGGGGGGGGGGGGAGAGGAGAGGGGGGGGGGGGGGGGGGGGGGGGGGGGAGAGAGGGGGGGGGGGGAGAGAGAGAACCCAAACCCCAACCATTTGCAGGTAGTGCTTTTTTCCTTCAAACTAACCATAACCATATTTTCATTTTCAAACCAAATTTAGGGTACTTACAGCTGTGTAGACATTTGTGCAGTCATTCAGAGCTCAGACCTCCATGTTGTAGAGACTGATTGGGGCACACCACATCCTGGTTTTATAGTCCCTCCCCCATCCCACCAGCAGGAGCAGCAGAGAGAATGGGGAATTTTGTAAAATCATTAATATCTCTGTCATATTTAATCAACGGGAAAAATCCTTTGCACACATGCGGCGGAGGGGGGCTTTGAGCGAGGTGGCCAAAAATGACGGCCGTAGGTAGCGGCGTTCTCTCGGAAATCGCAGCACAGATCGCTAAAACCGGTCAAGAACAGAGTTTTAGTAATATAGATATATGTGTGTACATATACACACATACATACATACACATAGAAAACAGACAAACAATAATAGTACATTAATAATAATAAAACTCCATGTGGTTTAGAGCTTATTGGAGGTTGTAGTGTTTCATAGCCTGATGGCTGTAGGGAAGTAGCTATTCCTGAACCTGGACGTTATAATATGTAAACATAGTACTCTGTAAACAATATAAACTGAAAAAAATCAATATAGATGTGTGTGTGTGTTTATTTATTTATTTTACAGAGTACTGTATTTACATGTTCTGTTGTGCTGCTGCAAGTAGGAAGTCCACCGTTCTGTTTTGGACATATGACAATAAAACACTCTTGACTTAATTAATGTTGGTAGTCAGTGAGGAGGAGCAAAGTGCATTCAGCTGTGTGATGTGGTTCATGGGAGATGGCATGTGAGGATGCAGTTTCTGACTTTAACATGCCTGTGATGTTCTTGTATGTGCACATACTTTCAAGGATTGTAAAGGCTTTCTTTGACATCTGGAATCCCGAATTCGATCCTAATCACGGGTGCTGTCTATGTGGAGTTTGCACGTTCACTCTGGGAGTTTCCCCTCCCGTCCCAAAGACATGCGGGTTTGTAAGTTAATTGGGTTCTGTAAATTGCTCCCCCTGTGTAGGGAGTGGATGTGAAGGTGGGATTACATAGAACTGGTGTGAACGGGTGATCGATGGTTGGCATGGTGGGCCAAAGGACCTGTTTCCCTGCTATATTTCTAAACTAAACTATCCCGAAGACGTGGGTTTGTAGGTTAAATGGCCTCTGTAAATTGCCCCTAGTGTGAGGGGAATGGTTGAGAAAGTAGAATAACATAGAACTAGTGTGAATGAGTGATTGACGGTCGGCATGGACTTGGTGGGCCGAAGTGCTCCTTGCTGTATGTTTCAATAAATGGCGGCACGGTGCTGCAGCGGTAGAGTTGCTGCCTTACAGCTCTTGCAGCGCCGGGCTCGATCCCGACTATTGGTGCCGTCTTGTATGGTCATCCCATGACCCCATAGGTTTTCTCAGAAATCTTCGGTTTCCTCTCACACTCCAAAGACGTACGGGTTTGTAGGTTGATTGACGATATACGGTGAATGTAAATTGTCCCTAGTGTGTGTTAATGTCCCAAAGGGCCTGTTTCCGTGCTGTATCTCTAAACTAAACTAAAATCAATCAGCTTTAGTATGACCTTTTTCAGTTTGTATTTTATTCCACTGTTATTCAAATCCTGAACCTGTTTTCTTTTGTGCGGTCATTGAACTAGTTATTCAATTTGAATTTATCAGGAAAATCATTCAGAGTCAACATGACATCCGCCAATGAACACTTCACACATATCCTTTTTAGATTTTAGCTTCCCTACGATATATTCTGAACGTTAAACTACATCTCAGATCTACCACGGCAATTTTGAATAGCATTCCTTTGTTTCCCAACATTTGTGCTGCCTTTTTGCCTTGGTAATGTCAACACATTTTTCACCCCGGTCAATTTTTCTTACTTGCCAGAAATCAAATCTGAAATGTTTGCTTCAACTGTGAAAGCAAAACTTCTGTAGACCTTGGAATCTTGATTTACATTAAATTGGGTTCAAATCATTAATCTCCTATTTTAAGGAAAGATCTGACAGGTATGCAACTTGTGGTCTGCTGTAATTTAGAAAATACATATTTGCATTTAAATATTATGCTATATACTGTATTTATGCACCTGAAAGAACAGGTCAATATCGGTGCTTTGAACCATAACTGAGCAGTATATCATAATCTGCAGGTGGTGACAAAGAACTCTGCTTATAAATCTCTTAGCAACTTTCCATAGCTGGTATTTCTCTTCCTCTCTCTGATGAGAGTTCTGTAACACCCTCTCTCGCTGCTCCCTCTCCAGCTCTACGACCAAATTTTAACCCAGACTCACTACCACAGCCAGTTGTTTTAACTTGTTATAATATACCCCACAGCCAACAATGGACCATTGTGGGCTCCATATTTCCTTGATCTTCATTGCTTTTTTTATATCTTTCATTCATTTGTTCTATTTTCCTTCTATATCTTCTATTTTCCTTCTCCTTTGACTCTCAGTCTAAAGAAGGGTCTCGACCCGAAATGTCATCGGTTTCCTTTCCCCCAGAGATGCTGCCTGACCCGCTGAGTTACTACAACATTTTGTGTCTATCTTTGATTTTTTTTGAAGTTGAGTAACTGATAATTTTACCTCATAGAACATAGTAGTTTGTGTAAGAGGGAATCGCAGATGGTTTAAACCGAAGATAGACACAAAAAGCTAGAGTAATTCAGCCGGACAGGCAGCATCTCTGGAGAGAAGGAATGAGTGTCGTTTCGGGTCAAGACCCTTCATCAGAGTAGATTGTCATGGGCCTAACTCAACGAAACACCAGTAAAGGGAGATACCCACTTGATTACCCCAACGATATCCTGGCATTTACATGCCTAGTTTTTGTTGTTCCACAGTTTAACTGTGCAAAGGCATTTTAGTTTTGCATGTGGCATCAGGGTTGGGTTACCTGGTTAAATATTTAGCTTGTGTGTTTATTAACATGTAGATAGCTAGTTACTTATTGTCCTATAGCATAAGCGTGTCTAGGCAGTTGAGATACTATTTTGGCATTGAGCTAGGTTTTCTTGGTTGAGCGCTTAACATGGTGTTATAGCACATACATTGTGTTCAGGGACAAGATGTCCAACGTGATCCCGAATTAAACTGATCTTTTCTGCCTGCAGGTGTTCTACATCCTTCCATTCCTTTCAAATCGTATGCTGAGCGTTTGACGGCACTGTGCCTGTACTCGCTGGCGTTTAGAAGGATGAGGGGGGTATAGGATAGAACTAGTATACAGGTGATCTGCTCAGTCTGAAGAAGGCTCTCGATACGAAACGCCACCCATTCCTTCACTCCAGAGATGCTGCCTGTCCCGCTGAGTTACTCCAGCATTTTGTGTCTACCTTTAGTATTGGTCGGCGTGCACTCATTTGGCTGAAAAATATCTCACCAAAATATGCGACTGTGCTGTGCAGACGTGACAATAAAGAACCATTGAAAAGTGGCACACAGACTGGAACACCCCACAAACTACTCGACTTCCTGCCCCAACTGTTGAAATGTCTGCATATATAGTCATAGTGATATGGTGTGGAAACAGGCCCTTCAGCCCAACTTGCCCACATCGACCAACAATGTCCCAGCTGCACTAGGCCCACCTGCCTGCGTTTGGTCCATAACCCTCCAAACATGTCCTATCTATGTACCTGTCTAACTGTTTCTTAAATGTTGTGATAGTCCCAGCCTCAACTACCTACCGCAGCTTGTTCCACCCACCCACCGCCCTTTGTGTAAAAAAGTTACCCCTCAGATTGCTATTAAATCTTTTCCCCTTCACTTTGAACCGTATGTCCTCTGGTCCTCGATTCCCCTACTCTGGGCAAGAGACTCTGCACATCTACTCATCAAAAGATGAGTTTCGACCCGAAAGATTACACAAGAGTTTCGACTCGAAACATTGCCTATTTCCATCGCTCCATAAATGCTGCCACACCCGCTGAGTTTCTCCAGCATTTTTGTCTACCTTCGATTTTCCAGCATCTGCAGTTCCTTCTTAACCAATAAACTTGTACATCTTTATAGTGTGTGAGGAAACCGGAGCACCCGGAGAAATCTCACACAGGTCATAGGGAGATCGTGACAACCTACAAAACCTGTACACCAAAAATTAACCAAATAAACCTGAAGGTGAGTCAAAAATGCGGGCGAAAACTCAGCGGGTGAGTCTATGGAGCGAAGGAAATAGACAACGTTTATAACGAAATAGACAACCCTTCGAAAAGATGAGTTTCGACCCGAAAGATTACACAAGAGTTTCGACTCGAACAGAACCAATAAACTTGTACCTTTATAATGTGTGAGGAAACCGGAGCACCCGGAGAAATCTCACACAGGTCATAGGGAGATCGTACAAACTCTGTACAGACAGAACCCGTAGTCAGTATCGAACCTGGGTCCTTGGTGCTGTAAGACAGCAACTGTACATTAAGTTGTGATTTAACAGAATGTCAGAGTCACAAAGGTATCTGGCACATGATTAATCATTTACCTTAACTTCCACAACTCTGTCTTGCTGAAAGAATTAAAGCTACATCTGAGTTCACTTTCAATTATATTATGTAAAATCTGCTATATTGATCGCTTCTTTGCAAAGATATATCTGCAGTATGTCCAAAACAATTCTCTCATTACAGTGTAGTTCTGAGAGAGTAAGAAAAGATAACTCCATTAAATCCAAACCCATGAATTGCCAATCAACAATAATTTCTGCTCGTGTCCAATAAAGTGCAAGTTGCTACCAAATTGTAATGTGAATGTCCAGATGCAGGAGTAAGCCGTCTTTAAATTCTATCAAACAAATAGGAAGGGATAATTAAAAAAAACGACAACACATTTGGTTGTTTTTATGTTCATAACTGTGATGTACAGGTGTTATTCAGGTCACCTTTGGAGGCTGGTGTGGGAAGGAGGATTGTAGGAGCAAAATTGGAAACTCCGTGTCCTGTCCTCAGGGAAAGTGGGACATTTGCATACATGTAGAAACAAGGAACTGCGGTTGCTGTTTTATCAAAAAAGGACAGAGTGCTGGAGTAACCCAGCAGGTCCGGCAGCTTCTCTTGAGAACATGGATAGGTAAAGTTTCAGGTCTGACCCTCTGAGTTATTCCAGCAGTTTATGTCTTGTCTTCTTTACCAACCGTTCTACTGTATTTGCATTGCCACTTTAAGGGAGCTATGGACCTGCACTGCATCAAGACTTCTAAGGGTCCTGCCATTTACTGCATACTTTTCCCTTGCATTTGATCTTTCAAAGATCAACATCTCAAAGTTGTCTGGATCTGCAGTCTCGGGTTGGAGGATGTGGCAGAGTGGCGCAGCGGTAGAGTTGCCGCCATACAGTGCTTGCAACACCAGAGACCCGGTTTCGATCCCGACTATGTGTGCTGTCTGTACGGAGTTTGTATGTTCTCCCCGTGACCTGCGTGGGTTTTCTCCGAGATCTTCGGTTTCTGCCCACACTCCAAAAATGTAAAAGTTTGTAGGTTAATGGAGTTTATATAAGTGTAAGTTGTCCCTAGTGCGTGTGGGATAGTGTTAATATGCGATGATCCAAAGGGCCTGCTTTCCTGCTGTATCTCTAAACTAAAACCTAAACTAGACCCGAAGCATCATCTATCCACGTTCTGCCTGACCCGCTCACTGAGTTACTCCAACTTTTTGCCGTGCTTTTCAATTACTCTTGCAAACTTCAAAACAACCATTCATGGTTGCGAAAGGCAGAGGATTGGCAAACTAGTTATCAACTAATCCTGCAGGAACTTGAGAAACAATGCCTGGATGACCAATGTTGTGTGACTCTGGTATTTCAACTTACTTTTGTCCTTCTCCAACAGTTTCACACCGCGTTTACCTAAAGCTGGAGAAACCATACACGGGCACAAATTTTTCATTGGATTTGGAGGGAAAGGAGCCAACCAATGTATCCAGGCAGCACGGCTTGGAGCCAAATCCGCAATGGTTTGCAAGGTAAAGCTTCAAGAAAACTTGTCAACTAACTAATCATCATCACGTCCAATGGTGTACAAAATTGTGAGGGGAATGGAAGTTGAGTAGGCTGGGACTATTCCTTGGAGTATAGGAGGATGAGGGGTGATGTTATTGAGTTGTACAAAATCATGAGAGGAATAGATCGGGTAAACGCACAGAGTCTCGTGCCCAGAGTTGGGGAATCGAGGATCAGAGAGCATAAGTTTAAGGTGAGGGGGCAAAGATTGAATTGGAACCTGAGGGGTAACTTTTTCCACACAAAGGGTGGTGGATGTATGGAACGAGGTGCCAAGGGAGGTAGTTGAGGCAGGGATTATCGCAGCGTTTAAGAAACATTTAGACAGGTACATGGATAGGATAGGTTTAGAGGGATATGGGCCAAACGCAGACAGGTGGGACTAGTGTAGATGGCATATGTTGGCCAGTGTGAGAAGTTGGGCTGATGGTCCTGTTTCCATGCTGTATGACTATGACCATATGACTATGATATATTTGTGATGGAAGCTGGCATTAGTGGATGGATAATACGTCAATAATTAAATTTGATTATCTAATAACCTATAGCAAATGAAGGAATGCTGTCATTGTTAAGGCACAGTCATTCTGTTAACTTTACACAATGTCAAATATGGAGGTTTTTAATTTAGAAATGCAGCATGGAAACAGGCCATTCGGTCCACTGGTTCCATGCCGACCGTTAATCACCCATTCACACTAGTGCTACGTTATCCCACTTTCTCATCCACACTTGCCTACACACTTGTGGCAATTTACAGAGGCCAATTAACCTACAAACCCATACGTCTTGGGTATGTGGGAGGAAACTGGAGGAAACCCACGGAGAACGTGCAAATTCCATACAGATAGCACCCGAGGTCACGATCGGACCTGGGGCTCTTACGCTATGAGGTAGCAAAACTACCAGCTGCAGCACTGTACCACCCAAAAGATTCAGGTCTGATTATCTCACAAATACCTTCAATAACTAGGTTGCTGGTTAGTATAATTACAAATGCGCTATCAAGAAAAGCACATATATATCGAGCTTGTTTGATGGCATCAATGTCGTTCAATATCAGACATATCAAACGTGATTGTTTTCTCTGGAAGGCCAGAGATTGAGGAGAGACCTGATATCTATATAAGTAAGTAAGTAAGTTTATTGGCCAAGTATTCACATACAAGGAATTTGCCTTGGTGCTCCGCCAACAAGTAACAACATGACATACAGTAACAGTTACGAATGACTCAGAAAACACTGAACATTAATAATAGTAAAACATTAATGATAAAACACCATTGATCAAGCATGTTAACCAACAAAATTCCAGATCAAAGGGAGGCTACAGATTTTTGGCTGTTGAGTAGAGCAACTACTCGTGGATAAAAGCTGTTGTTATGTCTGGCTGTGGCAGCTTTGACAGTCCGTAGTCGCCTTCCAGAGGGAAGTGATTCAAAGAGTTTGTGGCCAGGGTGAGAGGGGTCAGAGATGATCTTGCCCGCTCGCTTCCTGGCCCTTGCAGTGGACAGTTCATCAATGGGGGGAAGGTTGCAGCCAATAATCTTCTCAGCTGATCGGACGATTCACTGCAGCCTCCAGATGTCGTGCTTGGTGGCTGAGCCAAACCAGAGCATGATGGAGAAGGTGAGGACAGACTCTATGATAGCCGTGTGGAATTGGACCATCATTGCCTGTGGCAGATTGTGCTTCCTCAGCTGCAATAGGAAGTACATCCTCTGTTGGGCCTTTTTGACTGTGGAGTCGATGGTAGCCCCCCACTTAAGGTCCTTGGAGATGATGGTTCTCAGGAACTTAAAAGACTCCACAGATGTGACTGTGGTGTTTTGATGGTGAGTGGGGTGAGGGGAGGGGAAGCTCTCCTACAGCCTACAATCAATTCCACTGTCTTAAGAGCATTGAGCTCTCGGTTGTTGTGATGGCACCAGGACACCAGCTGTGACACTTTCTGTCTGCTGGCAGATTCCTCCCAATCCTGGATCAGTCCAATCAGGGTTGTGTTGTCCGCAAACTTGAGAAGTTTGACAGAGGAATCAGTGGAGGTGCAGTCGTTGGTGTAGAGAGAGTAGAGGGGAGGAGAGAGTACGCAGCCTTGCGGTGCTCCTATGCTGAGTGTTTGCGGGTCCAAGATGTGCTTTCCCAGCCTCACGTGCTGCTTCCTGTCTGTCATGAAGCTGGTGATCCACTGACAGAGGGGTTCAGGCACAGTCAACCGGGAGAGTTTGGAGTGTAGTAGCTCTGGCACAATGGTGTTGAATGCAGGGCTAAAATCAACAAATAGGATGCTCGCATAGGTCCCTTGGCAGTCTAGGTGCTGTAGGATGAAGTGCAGGCCCAGGTTGACTGCACCATTCACAGATCTATTGGCCCAATATGCAAACTGCAGAGGGTCCAGCAGGGGGGTTGTGATATTTTTCAGTGTGACCAGCACAAGCCTTTCGAGTGTCTTCATGACTACAGAGGTCAGTGCGACAGGCCTGTAGTCATTAAGACCAGTAATCTTTGCCTTTTTGGGTACACGGACAATAGTGGAGACTTTGAAGCGGGCAGGGACAGTACAGGTTTGCAGGGACTGGTTAAAAATATCTGTATAGACCGGTGCCAGCTGTTTGGCACAGAGTTTAAGAGTAGAGAGGGAAACATTGTCAGGTCCTGGAGATTACTGACTTTTTTGTCCTCTGAAAAGCCTCTCCACCTCCTCCATTTTTATTGTTGATATTGGATAAGTGATAACTTATAAAATTCTCATCTTGTATGTATGTGTGTGTCTGTGTATGTCTATCTTCGTCAAAACGCTATGCGGAGGCGCTAAAATTTCTCTACATTCTTACTCACATTTTTCCCGTCCACGCCATAGTCAGGTTCCCTTCAGGTTTGGTACTATATTTCACGTTATTGATGATTAAAGTTTTAAAAAGCCAACTTTGAAAACAATAACTGCCTGTGAGAGTGAGACTTTTCTAGCAGCTTCCAGTGATGATGTCACAATGCCTTCTCACAGTTGTCAAATCACAATGGGATCTCATTTACACAAGCTGCCGTTGAAAATTCCGAAAACCAAAAATGACATCACAGTGTGTTCTCTGCTGCTCTCTGCTGCTGACCTCTGTTGTAAGGAGAGGGACGTAGTAGGGGAGATTTAAACTTTTTAAAGTGACATTTAAAAGTTGGATTTCTTCAAATCTGCACTGGCAGTAGGCAGTTATGGTCACAATGCCCTACTGGCTACAATGTTTCTATCCCAGAACACTGAGTCCTTCACAGCAAATGTCCTTCAGGGAAAGAATCTGCCAGCCCAACCCAGCGCAGCAAAGGTTAATGATTAGATTTGGATAACAAACGTGTCGGTGGCACTTACATCACATTAAATCTTAGTGCAATTGTTTTTTTTTAAAGTTTAAAATGTGCTGCACAGTGAGTGATTGGTGGAAACGGGTACCGTTGGGGGAACGGGTTACATTGGGGGAACGGGTGATGGGGGTGGTTACACAAAAAAGCTGGAGAAACTCAGCGGGTGCAGCAGCATCTATGGAGCGAAGGAAATAGGCAACGTTTCGGGCCGAAACCCTTCTTCATGGTGATGGGGGTGATTGGCTCCGGGGGGGCGCCTGTGTCTGGTGTGAGCTGTTCAGGGACCAGTCCTCCCGTGTGTCGCCACGCCCCCCCCATGGGGGAACAGGGCCCAACGGGTCGCACTTGGTCTAGTAAGATTATCAAATTAAGAGAGGCATAGATAGGGTAGACAGTCAGAACCTTTTTTCCTGGTTGGTAATGTCAAACAATAGAGGGGACAGCATTAAGGTGAGAGGGGGCAAAGTTTAAAGGAGATGTGCAGGGCAAGTTTTTGGTGGGCCCTGGAACTGGTACGGGGGTGGTGATGGAGGCAGATAGGATAATGGTGTTTAAGATGCTTTTAGATAGGCACATGGATAAGCAGGGAATGGAGAGGTATGGATCACATGTAGCAGATGAGATTAATTTATCGTGGCTTCATGTTCGGCACGGACATTGTGGGCCTATGGCCAAATTCCTGAGCTGTAAGTTTCTGTGTTCTATGTATCATAAGTATGGTATATGTGCATCGAAGGACTGAGATAGCGGAATCCGTTACGAAACTTGTATAATAAAAATTTCTTACTGCCAAATACTGTCCTTACACTCTCTAAATTATGCAGAACACAAAACACATTTAAAAAAAATCTTTCCTTTGAAAGAGTTTTCTAGTTTAGTCCTAAACTTGTCCCTCACAATTCAAGTCGTGATCATCTGTTGTCTTTTGAAGATGTCCATGAAACATTTTGCATCGTACTTTCAAGTAGTGGGTTCCAGATCAACAACGTTGTATGGAAAAACGTTCCTGCTTTTCATTTGCTAAATATTTTAACTCTGTGGTTAGTGGTAACTGGTGTATGTATACATGTGCACAGTATAGTTAAAGCTGAATAAACTAGTTGCACATGTGCTCGCAGTTCACTGTTTATATTCTCTGCTTTGCTCGGATTTGAAATAAGGAACACATACATATAAGCACGTAAATTAAAAACTTGGCAATAAGGATATATGGTTATATCGGGCGGCACATTGGTGCAGCGGGTAGAGCCGCTGCTTCAAAGCGCCAGAAACCCGGGTTCGATCCTGACCTCGGGTGCTGCCTGTGCGGAGTTTGCACGTTCACCCTGTAACTGCATGGGTTTCCTCCCACATCCCAAAACTATCCGTGTTTGTCGGTTAATTGACCCTCTGTAAAAATTCCCCTAGTGTGTAGGGAGTGGATGCATAAATGGGATAACATAGAACTAGTGTGAAAGGGTTGGGGTGGAGTCAGTGGGCCCAAGGGCCTGGTTCCATGTTGTATCTCTAAAGTAATCCAAAATTAACAAAGACAAGCAAAGTTTTGGGTCACTGAAAGACCATTGATGAATATGGCTTCAACGGTCTACCCAGGAAACCTGTGGCCACTTATTTTAACATAGACTTCGTACAATGATAAGTTCAAATCTATATTACTAAATCTATGACCTTGACCGCTTTTGGCCCACTGTGCTGCGATTTCCGACAGAACGCCGCTACCTACGGCCGTCATTTTTGGCCACCTCGCTCAGAGCCCCCCCCCCCCCCCCGCCTTACGGGTGCGGAGGATTTTTCCCATCAATGACAAATCAGAGAGATATTAATGTTTTTAAAAAATTCACCATTCTCTATGCTGCCCCTGCTAGAGGGAGGGGGAGGGACTATAAAGCCAGGAAGTGGTGTGCCTCACAGTCTCTGCAAGATGGATGAAGCCAAGGGTCACGTCTCTCTGAGCTCTGAATAACACTGAACAAATGTCTACACAATTGTGAGTACCCTTAATGTGGTTTGAAAATTAAAATATGGTTTGTTTGAAGTAAAAAGGCACTGCCTGCAAATGGTTGTTTGGGTGCTTTGGCTTGAAGTTGAAAGGCACTACTTACTGCAAATGGTGGCTTGGGTGTTTTGGCTTGACGTTGAAAGGCACTACTTACTGCAAATGGTGGCTTGGGTGCTTTGGCTTGAAGTTGAAAGGCACTACTTACTGCAAATGGTGGCTTGGGTGCTTTGGCTTGAAGTTGAAAGTCTCTACTTACTGCAAATGGTGGCAGGTGATTTGGCTTGAAGTTGAAAGGCACTACTTACTGCAAATGGTGGCTTGGGTGCTTTGGCTTGAAGTTGAAAGGCACTACGGCAAATGCACTTACTTCCTGTTTGCACTGTATATTGATTTTAGATAAAACGCCACCACTTACGGCTGTGATTTTTGGCCATCTTACTCGGTCCCCTCTCCGCTGAGCAGGTGCAGAGAATTCTTCCTATCAATGAAAAATAAAAGTGTTATTAGCTTTTAAAAAATGTTGAGAATCTCTCTCCTGTCAATCGCGCCCTGAAAGCCACACCTTTTCCGGTGGGAGGGAGAGGGGTTATAAAACCCGGAAGTGTGGGTGTGGCTTAGTCTCTGCATGACGGGGGAGGGAGAGGTCATGAATCTGTCTGAGCTGTGAATCAACTGAACACACTGAATGTCTACTGAACTGTGAGTTTGGTGTTTTGTGTGGTTTTCTGGTGGTTTCATCTTGCATGAAATGGTATGAAGCTGCATTTGAATTTGGTGGCCTTGCATCCTGCTTGAAGTGGTATGAAACTGCACTTGAATTTGGTGGCCTTGCATCCTGCTTGAAGTGGAATGAAACTGCACTTGAATTTGGTGGCCTTGCATCCTGCTTGAAGTGGAATGAAACTGCACTTGAATTTGGTGGCTTGCATCCTGCTTGAAGTGGAATGAAACTGCACTTGAATTTGGTGGCCTTGCATCCTGCTTGAAGTGGAATGAAACTGCACTTGAATTTGGTGGCCTTGCATCCTGCTTGAAGTGGAATGAAACTGCACTTGAATTTGGTGGCCCTGCACCCTGCTTGAAATTATAAATGTGAGGTTATCCACTTTGGTGGCAAAAACAGGAAAGTAGATTATTATCTGATTAGGAATGGGGGAGATGCAACGAGACCTGGGTGTCATGGTACACCAGTCATTAAAAGTAGGCATGCAGGCGCAGCAGGCAGTGAAGAAGGCGAATGGTATGTTAGCATTCATAGCAAAAGGATTTGAGTAAAGGAGCAGGGAGGTTCTACTGCAGCTGTACAGGGTCTTGGTGAGACCACACCTGGAGTATTGCGTACAGTTTTGGTCTCCTAATCTGAAGAAAGACATTCTTGCCATAGAGGGAGTACAGATAAGGTTCACCAGATTGATTCCTGGGATGTCAGGACTTTCATATGAAGAAAGACTGGATAGACTCGGTTTGTACTCGCTAGAATTTAGAAAATTGAGGGGGGATCTTATAGAAACTTTCAAAATTCTTAAAGGGTTGGACAGGCTAGATGCAGGAAGATTGTTCCCGATGTTGGGGAAGTCCAGAACAAGGGGTCACAGTTTAAGGATAAGGGGGAAATCTTTTAGGACCGAGACGAGGAAAACTTTTTTCACACAGAGAGTGGTGAATCTCTGGAATTCTCTGCCGCAGAAGGTAGTTGAGGCCAGTTCATTGGCTATATTTAAGAGGGAGTTAGATGTGGCCCTTGTGGCTAAAGGGATCAGGAGGTATGGAGAGAAGGCAGGAACAGGATACTGAGTTGGATGATCAGCCATGATCATATTGAATGGCGGTGCAGGCTCGAAGGGCCGAATGGCCTACTCCTGCACCTATTTTCTATGTTTCTATGTTTCTATGTAGGGACATGGATTTGAATTTGGTGGCCTTGCACCCTGCTTGAAATGGAATTTCAAGGAATAGTCATGAGTCAACTGCCAGCCCACCAGCCACGAGTGAGCTGCCAGCAGATCAGGCTTGAGGCACTGAGTTTCCACCCCAAGAACCCATACCAGCATTCCAGAAAGCCCCCCCCCACTGGCCACCAATATTGGAATTGGTGGAGAGGTGGAATATTGCGTCGGGGGGCCAGCCCTCCCATGTAAACATGGGACCCAACAGGTCCCACTTAGTCTAGTATTAATATATATATATATATATATGTGTGTGTGTGTATATATGTGCATATAGAAGTGTGTATTTACAAATATATAGACATACACACACCACCACGCGCACATACATATAAAAACTAAACCAATGCCCCAAAGTGTATGACGTCAGAGCTTATTGGGTTGTAGTGTTTAATGACCTTTTTCTGTCATTTGTTTCAATGCCATGGAAATCAAATGTAATTAGTGAGGTAGAACAAAAATAACAAGATAGAATTCAATCCCAAACTGTCTGAAATTGTGGAGAGCTACAAATCTACAACTTGGCATGGAAAGACAATCAGCAAATGTGTTGCCTCGTTGAAGGTCTTGCCCCAGTGCTGTGACTTTGATAGCTTCTGAAAATGCAAGCTGCGTTCCAGGTTTGGGGCATAATTAATGAGTACATTCAATCAAAGTTATGAAACATAATTGTGTAGGAAGCAACTGCAGATGCTGGTTTAAACCGCAGATGGACACAAAAAGCTGGAGTAACTCAACGGGTCAGACAGCGTCTCTGGAGAAAAGGAATAGGTGATGTTTTAGGTCGAGACATGGGGGGGGGGGGGGGGGGGGGGTGCAGTGGCGTGGGGCAGAGGAGGAGAAGATACTGTCAGCATTTGAGATTAAAAATCTGCATCAGGACTCGGAGTGGAGAAGGATGTAAGCCGGTCTGAAGAGCAGTGAGAGAAGGGTGAGACGAGGATTGGTAATGATGGGTGGATCGAGGGGTGGAAAGGAATGATGGGCCAATGAAACCAGGAGGGGAAGGGGTGAAGTTGGCAGACAGAGGCAGGGAGGGGTAATAGATGGATGCAGACAAGGGGGAAAACATGGACATAAAGAGCCGGGAGGGTGAGGGAGGAGACAGCTGCTGGAGGCTGATACAATGTCTACAGATGCTGGATTAAACGCCATTTGAACAGGTACACGGATAGGACGGGTTTAGAGGGGTATGGGCAGGTGGGACTAGTGCAGAGATGGGACATGTTGGTCAGCGTGGGCATGTTGGGCCGAAGGGCCTGTTTCCACACTGTAAGACTCTAATTGTTCAGCACATCGACATGGCAGCATACTGTATCACTCACTCACGGACTAAAGGTACAAGTGCCATGAATGAAGAGTACAGTGAACTTGAAAGAGTCTGAAGAAGGACCCCGATCCAAAACATCACACATTCCTTCTCTCCAGAGATGCTGAGTTACTCCAGCATTTTGTGTCTATTGGCAGCAAACGACTCTTGTGTACTGCCTAGGTGAGGTCTGCTGTATGATTTGACCGGAAAACAAAGCATTTCACTCGACCTGGGTTCAGGAGACAATAAAGTACTTTTGAAGAATTTTGACAAACGTTTGACAGTGATCAGCCAATGGAGCTATTACTGGTTGAAGGAGATTATGTTATCTGATCAACCTTGGTGGGCAAAGTTTGGCTCGGAAAATTAAAATGAGACGGGGGAAAAATTAAAAAAAATGAAATGTCGTGAGCTTGCAGATGACTCGTGTGTAGAGGGATCCAGGTATACTTGTGCCTGATTTACAATATCCTCACATGTCCATACTGGAGGTGATTAGGAAAACGAACAGTTTGTCACAAATGTTTGCAAGGGAAACTAAGTGCAGTAGTAAGGAGGTTATGCTGCAGGTATATAGGGCACTGCTGAGGCCACACCGGGTGTACCATGCACAGTATTCCCTTATTTAAGAGAGGATGTTAATAACACAGAAGCAATTCAAAGGAAGCTTACTTGGCTAATTCCTGGAATGGGCAGATTGCCTTATGAG
Organism: Leucoraja erinaceus; assembly: GCF_028641065.1. Lineage (NCBI taxonomy): Eukaryota > Metazoa > Chordata > Chondrichthyes > Rajiformes > Rajidae > Leucoraja > Leucoraja erinaceus. The sequence continues at coordinate 512,117 of NW_026576542.1, forward strand.
GAACGGTAAAACAGACTGAGCTTGTATTTGTTGCAATTTCAAAGAGTTTTGATTCAAACACATGCTCCTGGGGGCTCTTTACAGGCTGGATGTTTAGATTAGTTTAGTTAGGAATTATGGCGCCGACCAGTAAATCCTGTATATTAACACTATCCTACATACACGACCGACAATTTACCTACAAACCTGTACATCTTGGAGTAACTGTAGTAGGTCCAGATTCAAGTGTTCAAATGTATTGTAAATAATGGAGTTCCCAAAAGGCTAAAACAAAATGCTTCTTCATAACTATTAACCTTGCTGCCATTGTTCTCAGTTCTTTACTTTTCCCAACCATGTAAAATGTCTCGCAAATTATTAATGGTCACAAGTTCATAAGAGCAGAATTAGGCTATTCGGCCCATCAAGTCTGCTCCGCTGTTCAGTCATGGCTGATTTATCTTTCCCTCTCAACCCCATTCTCCTGCCTTCTCCCCATAACCCTTGACACCTGTACTAATCAAGAACCGCTCAATCTCCGCCTTAAAAATACCCATTGACTTGGCCTCCACAGTCGGCTGTGGCAATGAATTCCACAAATTCACCACCCTCTGGCTAAAGAAATTCCTTCCCATCTCCTTTCTAAACAAACACCATTTTATTCTGAGGCTATGGCCTCTGGTTCTACACTTTTCCACTAGTGGAAACATCCTCTCCACATTCACTCTATCTATGATTCAATCGATCTCTTCAGACTTTCCCACCATTACACAAATGATCATTTCCTTTGACCATCCTTTGAAATTGGAGCTATTTAATCGATAGCCAGGACTGTGTTGCTTGCACTATGATTGAATAAATATGGTTCCTAAGCACTTTCCTCCATAAAGTTGACAAGTTGTGAAGTCCATAATGATCCACGTCGCTTGTGTCTGAAGAAGGATCTTGACCTGAGACGTCACCCATTCCTTCTCTCCAGAAATGCTGCCTGGCTCTGCCGAGTGACTCCAGCATTTTGTGTGTCTTTTGCTTCTAATAATTTCCTTCTCTGTCATTATTTCCCGTATGATTCACAAATTGTCAATCTATCTACGATACGATCGAACTTTATTTACCCAGGAGGGAAATTGGTCTGCCAACAGTCCTAAAGCACAACAAGATACATGAAACATGAAATTAAAGTGACGAGTGGAAAGTCCAGGGTTGGGGATGTGCAAAGGTTTGGGGGGGGGGGGGGGGGGGGGGGGTAGGGAAGGGAGTCAGTCTACCCCACAACAGAAGGGGGAGGAGTTGTATAGTTTGATAGCCATAGGTAAAAGGGATCTCCTGTGGTGTTCTGTGCTGCATCTTGGTGGAGCCAGTCTGTTGCTGAAGGTGCTCCTCAGGTTGACCAGTGTGTCATGGAAGGGGTGAGTTGTATTATCCAAGATGTTCCACAGTTTGAGGAGCATCCTCCCCTCCAAGATCACCTCCAGTGAATCCAATTGATTCCAACTAGCTGATTGAGTTGGATTTCCTTTGAAAGCCCAAGTAAAGCTTTGTCAAATGATTTACCCCAAAGCAAGGTGAATGCACTGGCCAGTCCTTGTCAACTACATTTATGGGATTCATTCTGAGGAGCAAGATCTCAGCTAGTGACTGTTCTTCAGTTTGGAAGGGCTTGCAAGAAATCACCAACTGCAAGGGGAAAGCCCCCCACTCTTTGGACAATCATCAGCTGACCAACGACCTGAGCGATTGGGTTTGACAAGCAGAAACGTAACCCTGGTACCCCCTGGCCATTCCAGACTGTTAAAGCTTCCACGGCCAGATGAGGAAATATTATATAATAGAACCGCTCGGATAGTGACTTTTATATAAGCTAGGTAATTTGCAAAAGAAAAGCTTAAGGTTTTCAGAAACATATGTCTCCTAAAGAAATAAAGTACAAAGAAACACATACAGCGAACAGATGAATCAAAACATAGAATCGCTAAACTGAACCTGCGTAGCTTAGTTTATTGCTTTGAGGCAATTATAACGCTGTAGGAAATTGTATTTGATACGATTTTGTGTTGAAGAATGGATTACTGAATAGTGCATCTTCTTAGGCCAGAGGTCATCTGCTCTTTCTTTATGGCACATTCTTGAGCTCCGAATGCGGCATAAGAATAAAGAGTTATGGCCGGTTATGCTGAGTTCGAGACAGAATTTAAGGCTGAGAGATAATAGACTCTGCGGTTAGCTTTGGCTATGTTAAATTATAATGAGGTTGAGATGAGGGATTGATGCTTGGAAAGGAAAAGAATCAGATTGATGGATTTGTGACCTGTTTATGGAAAGTCGAAGTAGCAGATGTACTTCTGATGTAATGGTCTGAATTTGTGAATCTACCTTTGTTCTGTAATATTTGTAAAAGGCCTTGCAGATGAGATTGGAAATCCAGCTTCCAGATAGCAGGAAAAGGGGCTGCAAATTAGAATGAAGCTGTATCCTGGCACAAAACACATATCATCAATTGTTGACAGATTTACGACCCATGTATACTTGGAGTTGGGAGGTGTGTGGGTTTGAATTTAACTTGGAAACTGTGTAATTCAGCAAACTCATATAATTAATGTTTTAATACACATTTTAAACTGTGTAAAATTGTAGTGAAACCATTTATGAAATGTATTGTGTCTTAGTAGGACTGTAAACATTAGACTTTGTTTAGATTTATAGAAATATCTTTCTTCTTGGTATGGAAAGTGTGCATGACTTGTGTGATCATTGTATTACATATGTATCTTATATTTTGAGGAGTGGTCTTTGATAATTGAGCCTACTAGGGGTTTTGCTGTGTTGAAATAAAACAATTCTAAACAAAGTTAAATCACAGGTTGTAAAATGAGGCCAGAGGAGGGGGGATCATGTGATTTATCTGTTGTAAATCACCAGAAGGACCGATGATTGGTTATAATGATTGTCATACCCTCTGTATCTGAAATGTCTAATACCTATATAAATGGCATGAGTTTCTATCAAAACTACTATTCTCTCTGGACCCGCCGCCTTCCGTCTGTTGGAAGGTTCAGAGACTAGTCTCTGCTGAATAAAGAATCGATTTCAACAGCTACAAGCGTTTGTCAAGTTGACTTTAGATTGACAAAAGAACTCAGTTTAACACAGACATAAAAACAGCTTTTTTCCACGACTAGTAGCTCTACTCAATAACCAAACGTCTGTAGCCTCCTTTAGCTCTGGTATTTTATTTCATTCACATGTCTAATCGATAATGTTTTATTATGAATGTTTAATGTTTTATGTGTCATTCCTAACTGCCACTGTATGTCATGTTGTCACTTGCGGGCGGAGCACCAAGGCAAATTCCTTGTATGTGGAAAGTACTTAACCATATAACATTACAGCACGGAAATTTTGAGGCCATAATCGACCCTTCTAGTCCTGTGCCGAACACATAATCTCCCCTAGTCCCATATACCTGCGCTCAGACCATAACCCTCCATTCCCTTCCCATCCATATAACTATCCAATTTATTTTTAAATGATAAAAACGAACCTGCCTCCACCACCTTCACTGGAAGCTCATTCCACACAGCTACCACTCTCTGAGTAAAGAAGTTCCCCCTCATGTTACCCTAAACTTCAGTCCCTTAATTCTCATGTCATGTCCCCTTGTTTGAATCTTCCCTACTCTCAGTGGGAAAAGCTTTTCCACGTCAACTCTGTCTATCCCTCTCATCATTTTAAAAACCTCTATCAAGTCCCCCCTTAACCTTCTGCACTCCAAAGAATAAAGCCCTAACTTGTTCAACCTTTCTCTGTAACTTAGTTGCTGAAACCCAGGCAACATTCTAGTACTTGGCCAATAAACTTATTCATACATGCATTCATTAATTTAATTTTAAAGCCCATATTAGCCGCTTCTCCTGGCCTCCCTACCATCAGTATTAATATTGAATGCATTTGTCTGGTATTTTGGATCCTTGTCCAGGTTAATGATGAACAGATCATCACAGACAAAACTCTTGCAACTGCCTGTTTAGTTTGGTTCCGAGATACAGAGATCCCACCGAGTCCTTGCTGCCCATCGATCACCCATTCACACTAGTTCTATGTTATCCCACTTTCTCATCCACTCCCAACACACCCAGGGAAATTGACAGAGGGACAATGATCCTACAAACCCACACGCCATTGGGGTGTGGAGAGGAAACCGCAGCATCCAGGGGAAACCCACAACGTCACAGAGAGCACATGTAAACTACACCAAAAAGCACCTATGGTCGGTATCAAACCCGGGTCTCCAGCACTGTGAGGCAGCCGCTCTACCAGCTGCACCATCGTACCGCCCTAGTGTTGCAAACAAATTTCATTGAATGTATATTCTATGAGCCAGCTTTGAGCTGTTTCAAATTGATTTATTAGAATTTTAATCTTGTTGAGGTGGGCTAAGGTGTGCCAGCCTGGAGAAGCTCTTTCCTAATCTTTTCTTCCCTCATGAAACAGGTTGGGAAGGATTCATTTGGAGAAAATTACATCCAAAACTTCAAAAGTAATGGCGTATCTACAGGTATTACTTCAAAATATTGTTTTCTGAGTTTGGGAAAAGATTACAAATCTGCCATGAGATTATTGTCGGCTTCCCATCCAATTTCTCCTGAGTTGAAAAGCTATTTCAGTAATCATGCTTCCCGATGTTAAATTACATTTGCCGGCTGTTATTAAACATGTTAGACCGGGGGCAGCTTTGACATAAATCAAATCTCCTCGCATTCTAGTGTGCAGGCAGGAACTGCAGATGCTGGTTTAAACCGAAGATAGACACAAAATGCTGGAATAACTCAGCGGGACAGGCAGCATCTCTAGAGAGAAGGGTTGGGTGATATTTCGAGTCAAGACTCTTCTTCAGTCTGAGGAATGGAATGCATTGCTTGCCCAAATTTTGCAGTCTGAAGAAGGGTCTCGACCCGAAACGTCACCCATTCCTTCTCTCCAGAAATGTTGCCTGAGTTACTCCAGCATTTTGTGTCTACTTGCATCTTCATCGCATGCTGTGAGTTATTGTGTGTTATATCTGTTTTTCCTTTGCAGAATACGTGGGCCAAACAAGTGAAGCATCGACAGGAGTTGCTCCCATTACAGTGAACGATGACGGTACTGTACAAACTTGACATTGTCAGGCTTCCTTTGCAACTTGCTTATCTTTTGAATCGTTTTCTTAAGACCTGTATAAACGAAACAGCGGTAGAGTTGCTGCCTTACAATGCCAGAGACCCAGGTTCCATCCCGACTATGGGTGCTGTCTGTACATTGTATGTACGTTCTCCCCGTGACCAGCATGGGTTTTCTCCCAGATCTTCGGTTTCCTCCCAGACTCCAAAGATGTATAGCTTTGTAGGTAAATTGGCTTGGTAAATGTAAAAATTATCCCTAGTGTGTATGTGGGATAAGTGTTAAAATGTGCGGACGCTGGTGAGCGCTGATCTAGTGGGCCAAAGGGCCTGTTTCCGCGCTGTATCTCTTAAACTAAAATTAAAACTAACCAATGTACAGTTAAAAAAGTGTCTTAAAAATATTCCTTTGTGCATGTCACCTGGATAGCAAACAAAACAAAGTTTTCCACTGTCTCTCAGTCCACGTGGCAAGTGTCACAGCACCAAAGGTTCATTCCTGACCTCCGGTGCTGTCTGTGCGGAGTTTGCACGTACTCCTTATGATTGCATGGGTTTCCTCCTGGTGCTCCGGTTTCCTCCCACATCCCAAAGACATTTGTGTTTGCAGGTTGATTGACTGTAAAATTGCCCTTAGTCTTAGAGTGTAGGGGGTGGATGAGAAAGAGGGATAATGTAGAACTAGTGTGAGCGGGTGATTGATGGCCAGCGTTGACTCGTTGTGCCAAACTGTATGTTTCTGTGCTGTCTCTCTGTCTAAACTCTGGTGCAAACCAATTCCTGTTCCAAATGCTTCAGCGAGTACTTCAGCCGGTCAGGCAGCATCTCTGGAGAAAAGGAATAGGTTATGAATAGGTACCAAATATGTTGGCTCAACAATGGATTGCTTGCCCAAATTTTGCAAGAATGCATTGTCACTGTTAAGGGAGTAAAATTATGCAATGGGCGCCTCCATAAAAAGTTTCTCAAAAGCATGGTAGGAAGTTCAGGCCGGTTACTTTGTTTCTCTCTACAGTGATAGGGAATAGTATCTAAATGAAAATAGTACAGGTTCACCACCATTTTAACGGCACCCCTGGTTCCAGAGTCTTTCTGATTTAAGATAGACACAAAAAGCTGGAGTAACTCAGGAGGACAGGCAGCATCTCTGGAGAGAATGAATGGGTGACATTTCGGGTCGAGACCCTTCTTCAGACTTTTCTGATTTATCTGTTTTGCCGCACTAATAGAGGCATGACTTCCGAGAGTAGCCGAACGACACTGTAGGCGGAGTAGGAGGCCATGATAAGCTCCATGTCGGCTATGGGAACGGATCTGCCGGCTCCGGCCGGGACGCAGTTCCAGAGCCCCGGCCGCAGCGGGCAATTTGGACCCACCCATCGGTGCGGAAGTCCTGATGAGGTTGAGCCACATTTTCGGGAGGACTTCCAGGAGGGGTTTCAAGTGTGCTTGAATAATTTTTGTCCCGATTAAAGGAGGTACCGAACCATCAATTGCCAGAAAATCAGTGGTGGACCTGTATCGTGAAACAAATACATTGGAATATCTCTGATCATCAACTTGGAACATTAAACAGTACAGCGCAAGAACACAATGCCTGTGCCCAGCACGATGCCATGTTAAACTAATTTCCTTTGCCTGGGTGTGATCCATATCCCTCCATTCCTGAATATCTGTGTTCCTATCTAAAAGCCTATTAAACACTACCTGATTTTTGCATCTGCTCTACTACTACGCCTGACAACGTGTTTCAGGCACCCACCACTCTCTGTGTAAAATAAAACTTGCCCCGCACATCTATAAAACTCTGATCTTGTTATCTTCCGGTTTGGCGGTTTTTCTATTTGTGCAAAAACGGTTTGCGATAGCGCTATTATTTTTCACCAGTTCACTCACCATTCTCCTGTGCTGTGAGTCCACCAAGTTTCGTTCCCATTGGTTGAATGCCATAAAAGTTAGCGAGGTTTAAAAATCCTAAAAACTGTGCGTGTGCAGATTGATCTCTTCTGCCAGTCAGCCCCGCATGTTTTAGTCTCTTCCCCTGTCACTCCCCAGGATGGTCCTCCCCTTCCTGCACCATCGTGTCTTTACTGGAGCTGAGGGTGGCCGGCAGAGTTTTCCAACAAGACTTTCAGGGGGACCCGAAGCAGCCCAGCCCCAGCCCCAAGCAGCAGCCCCAGCCCCAACGAGCCAGCGATCCCCGCACACAAGCACTATCCTACACCCACTAGGAAAAATGTACAATTTTACCAAAGCCAATTCACCTACAAACCTGTACATCTTCGGAGTGTGGGAGGAAACCGGAGCACCCGGAGAAAATCCATGCGGTCACAGGGAGAAAGTACAAACTCCATAGGGACAGCACCCGTATTCAGGAATGAACCCGGGTCTCTAGCGCTGTGAGGCAACAACTCTACCACTACGCCACCATGCCGCCGTAACAATAGGTCACCCTCGATACCTGGCAAGAGGTTGATTGATTGATTGAAAGCTACAGCATGGAAACCAGCCCGTCAACATGCCGAGTCCACTGTCGACCTGGTCACACTAGTGCTGTGTTATCAGAAAGATTACTTTCACATCCACTCCCTATACTCTAGGGGGCAATTTACAGAATCCACTTAACCCACACACCCACATGTCTTTGTGATGCTGTACTTGAGGATGTTGCTAGGACTTGAGATCATGAGTTATAGGGAGAGGTTCGGCAACCGTGGACTTTATTCCTTCCGTAGGATGCTGGAGAATGATCTTATAGAGGTGTATAGAATCATGAAGGAAATCAATGGGATGAATGCATAGTTTTTTACCCAGAGTAGGTGAATCGAGAACCAGGGGACATAAATTTGTGAGAGGGGAACAATTTACTAGGTACCTGATGGGTACCTTTTTCACACAGAGGGTAGTGGGTGTATGGAGCAAGCTGCCAGAGGAGGTAGTTGAGGCTGGGTCTACAGGTAGTTGAGGTAGGTACATTTAAAATACTTTTGGACAGGTACATGGGCAGGAAAGGGTTTTGAGGGGGATGAGCCAAATGCAGGCAGGTGGGACTAGCTTAGACGGGCCATCTTGGTCACATAGAAACATAGAAACATAGAAATTAGGTGCAGGAGTAGGCCATTCGGCCTTTCGAGCCTGCACCGCCATTCAATATGATCATGGCTGATCATCCAACTCAGTATCCCGTACCTGCCTTCTCTCCATACCCTCTGATCCCCTTAGCCACAAGGACCACATCTAACTCCCTCTTAAATATAGCCAATGAACTGGCCTCAACTACCCTCTGTGCCAGAGAGTTCCAGAGATTCACCACTCTCTGATGAAAAAAGTTCTTCTCATCTCGGTTTTAAAGGATTTCCCCCTTATCCTTAAGCTGTGACCCCTTGTCCTGGACTTCCCCAACATCGGGAGCAATCTTCCTGCATCTAGCCTGTCCAATCCCTTAAGAATTTTGTAAGTTTCTATAAGATCCCCTCTCAATCTCCTAAATTCTAGAGAGTATAAACCAAGTCTATCCAGTCTTTCTTCATAAGACAGTCCTGACATCCCAGGAATCAGTCTGGTGAACCTTCTCTGCACTCCCTCTATGGCAATAATGTCCTTCCTCAGATTTGGAGACCAAAACTGTACGCAATACTCCAGGTGTGGTCTCACCAAGACCCTGTACAACTGCAGTAGAACCTCCCTGCTCCTATACTCAAATCCTTTTGCTATGAAAGCCAACATACCATTCGCTTTCTTTACTGCCTGCTGCACCTGCATGCCTACCTTCAACGACTGGTGTACCATGACACCCAGGTCTCGTTGCAACTCCCCCTTTCCCAATCGGCCACCATTTAGATAATAGTCTGCTTTCCTGTTTTTGCCACCAAAATGGATAACCTCACATTTGTCCACATTATAATGCATCTGCCAAACATTTGCCCACTCACCCAGCCTATCCAAGTCACCTTGCAGTCTCCTAGCATCCTCCTCACAGCTAACACTGCCCCCCAGCTTAGTGTCATCCGCAAACTTGGAGATATTGCCTTCAATTCCCTCATCCAGATCATTAATATATATTGTAAATAGCTGGGGTCCCAGCACTGAGCCTTGCGGTACCCCACTAGTCACTGCCTGCCATTGTGAAAAGGACCCGTTTACTCCTACTCTTTGCTTCCTGTTTGCCAGCCAGTTCTCTATCCACATCAATACTGAACCCCCATGCCGTGTGCTTTAAGTTTGTTTACTAATCTCTTATGTGGGACCTTGTCGAAAGCCTTCTGGAAGTCCAGAAACACCACATCCACTGGTTCTCCCCTATCCACGCTAGTAGTTACATCCTCGAAAAATTCTATAAGATTCGTCAGACATGATTTACCTTTCGTAAATCCATGCTGGCTTTGTCCAATGATTTCACCACTTTCCAAATGTGCTGCTATCCCATCTTTAATAACTGACTCTAGCAGTTTCCCCAGTACCGATGTTAGACTAACTGGTCTGTAATTCCCCGTTTTCTCTCTCCCTCCCTTCTTAAAAAGTGGGGTTACGTTTGCTACCCGCCAATCCTCTGCAACTACTCCAGAATCTAAACAGTTTTGAAAGATTATTACTAATGCATCCACTATTTCTGGAGTTACTTCCTTAAGTACTCTGGGATGCAGCCTATCTGGCCCTGGGGATTTATCGGGCTTTAATCCATTCAATTTACCCAACACCACTTCCCGACTAACCTGGATTTCACTCAATTCCTCCAACTCCTTTGACCCGCGGTCCCCTGCTATTTCCGGCAGATTATTTATGTCTTCCTTTGTGAAGACGGAACCAAAGTAGTTATTCAATTGGTCCGCCATATCCTTGTTCCCCATGATCAACTCACCTGTTTCTGACTGCAAGGGACCTACATTTGTTTTAACTAATCTCTTTCTTTTCACATATCTATAAAAACTTTTACAGTCAGTTTTTATGTTCCCTGCCAGTTTTCTTTCATAATCCGTTTTTCCTTTCATAATTAAGCCCTTTGTCCTCCTCTACTGGTCTTTGAATTTCTCCCATTCCTCCGGTATGCTGCCTTTTCTGGCTAATTTGTACGCATCATCCTTCGCTTTGATACTATCCCTGATTTCCCTTGTTATCCACGGATGCACTACCTTCCCTGATTTATTCTTTTGCCAAACTGGGATGAACAATTTTTGTAGTTCATCCATGCAGTCTTTAAATGACTTCCATTGCATATCCACCGTCAACCCTTTTAGAATTAATTACCAGTCAATCTTGGCCAATTCACGTCTCATACCCTCAAAGTTACCTTTCTTTAAGTTCAGAACCATTGTTTCTGAATTAACAATGTCACTCTCCATCCTATTGAAGAACTCAACCATATTATGGTCACTCTTGCCCAAAGGGGCACGTACAACAAGACTGCTAACTAACCCTTCCTCATTACTCAATACCCAGTCTAAAATAGCCAGCTCTCTTGTTGGTTCCTCTACATGTTGATTTAGATAACTATCCCGCATACATTCCAAGAAATCCTCTTCCTCAGCACCCCTGCCAATTTGATTCACCCAATCTATATGTAGATTGAAGTCACCCATTATAACTGCTTTGCCTTTGTCGCACGCATTTCTAATTTCCTGTTTGATACCATCTCCAACTTCACTACTACTGTTAGGTGGCATGTACACAACACCCACCAGCGTTTTCTGCCCCTTAGTGTTTCGCAGCTCTACCCATACCGATTCCACATCACCATGGACAAGTTTGGTTTAGTTTAATTTAGTTTAGAGATACAGTGTGGAAACAGGCCCTTTGGCCTACTGTGTCCGCACCGACCAGCGATCCCCGCACATCAACACTATCCTACACACTATCCTACACACACGAGGGACAAATTTACATTTACACCAAGCCAAACCTGTACAAACCTGTACAAAATGTAAGAGTATGTGAGGAAACCGAAGATGTCGGTGAAAACCCACGCAGGTGACGGGGAGAATGTACAAACTCCGTAGTCGGGATTGAACCTGGGTCTCCAGCGCTGTAAGGCAGCAACTCTACTGCAACGCCAACTTGCTGTGTGACTATGGCTCGATGGCTTTTTGTTGTCATGAACAGTTGTGAAACAAGGCTAGAGTGCCTGAGACTGAGATTCACTACAGTCAGGGATTATCACACACTCAGATCAACGGAGATTCAGATGCAAGTATATGCCACCATACAATGCACATAACTTCTGTGGAATTAGACTAAGCCTCCTTGTTCCTCAATGTTTCACGGTAGAGGAAGTAGATTAAAAAAATCAATTTCCTCAGTGGTTTTCTACAATTCCCTTTAAAAATGTAAAATCATAACTCGTAATACCAATAGGGAACAGAAACAGGAATGATGCAATTGAATTAATAATGCAAATCTCCACAGATGTCAGTACTGAAAAACTCTAAAGGTGAACTATATTGCCGGTCGTATGATTCAGCTTTGAGGTGAACAGATAGAGGAAGAGATGAAAATAACCAGAATGAAAAAAAAAACAAAGACATAGAAAAATAGGTGCAGGAGTAGGTCATTCAGCCCTTTGAGGCAGCACCCCCATTCAATATAATCACAGCTGATCATCTAAAATCAGTATCCCGTTCCAGCTTTTTCCTCATATCCCTTGATTCCTTTAACCCGAAGAGCTAAATCTAACTCTCTCTTGAAAACATCCCGTGAATTGACCTCCACTACCTTCTGTGGCAGAGAATTCCACAGATTAACAACTCTCAACGTGAAAACATTTTTCTTCATCTCAGCCCTGAATGGTCTACCCATTATTCTTAAACTTAGACAGTTTGAAGGAAGCAGGAACAACTTCACTGCTGATGATTAAAAACTATAAAGACCTGGAGTAGCTCAGCAGGCCAGGCAGGATCTCTGGTAAACATGGATAGACAGTGTTTCAGATGGAGACCCTTCTTCAGACTGATTGTAAGGGGGAAAAGAAAGCTATGTTTTACTGTATGTTCAGTTTTTGATTAGATTTCGAATGTATATTTGAGACAAAATGCCTGTTTTCTTGTACCATTAAGTTTAATCTTAACCAACCTCCCCTCCATTGACTCCATTTATACCTCACGCTGCCTCGGCAAGGCCAGCAGCATAATCAAGGACGAGTTTCACCCTGGCCACTCCCTCTTCCCCCCTCTCCCACCGGGCAAACTGAAAACGCACACCTCCAGATTCAGGGACAGTTACTTCCCAGCTGTTATCAGGCAACTGAATCACCCTACCACAACCAGTGAGCAGTGCTGTTTTCTACCTCATTGGTGACCCTCGGACTATCCTTGATTGGACTTTGCTGGCTTTACCTTGCACTAAACATTATTCCCTCATCATGCATCCAAACACTGTAAATGGTTTGATTGTAATCATGTATTGTCGTTCTGCTGACTGGATATTACGCAATTCTCTATACTCATGACTGCGAAGCCGGTGATAGTGCAAACTCCATCATCAAGTTCGCTGACGACACCACTGTTGTGGGACGTATCACTGATGGGGACGAGTCAGAGTATAGAAGTGAGAAAGACATTATTGCCATAGAGGGAGTACAGAGAAGGTTCACCAGACTGATTCCTGAGATGTCCATATAACCATATAACCATATAACAATTACAGCACGGAAACAGGCCATCTCGGCCCTACAAGTCCGTGCCGAACAACTTTTTTCCCTTAGTCCCACCTGTCTGCACTCATACCATAACCCTCCATTCCCTTCTCATCCATATGCCTATCCAATTTATTTTTAAATGATACCAACGAACCAGCCTCCACCACTTCCACTGGAAGCTCATTCCACACCGCTACCACTCTCTGAGTAAAGAAGTTCCCCCTCATGTTACCCCTAAACTTCTGTCCCTTAATTCTGAAGTCATGTCCTCTTGTTTGAATCTTCCCTATTCTCAAAGGGAAAAGCTTGTCCACATCAACTCTGTCTATCCCTCTCATCATTTTAAAGACCTCTATCATGTCCCCCCTTAACCTTCTGCGCTCCAGAGAATAAAGACCTAACTTATTCAACCTTTCTCTGTAACTTAGTTGTTGACACCCAGGCAACATTCTAGTAAATCTCCTCTGTACTCTCTCTATTTTGTTGACTTCCTTCCTAAAATTGGGCAACCAAAATTATTCACCATACTCCAGATTTGGTCTCACCAATGCCTTGTACAATTTTACATTACATCCCAGCTTCTATACTCAATGCTCTGATTTATAAAGGCTAGCATACCAAAAGCTTTCTTTATCACCCTGTCTATATGAGATTCCACCTTCAAGGAACTATGCACGGTTATTCCCAGATCCCTCTGTTCAACTGTATTCTTCAATTCCCTACCATTTACCATGTACGTCCTATTTTGATTTGTCCTGCCAAGGTGTAGCACCTCACATTTATCAGCATTAAACTCCATCTGCCATCTTTCAGCCCATTCTTCCAAATGGCCTAAATCACTCTGTAGACTTTGGAAATCCTCTTCATTATCCACAACACCCCCTATCTTGGTATCATCTGCATACTTACTAATCCAATTTACCACACCTTCATCCAGATCATTGATGTACATGACAAACAACAAAGGACCCAACACCGATCCCTGAGGCACCCCACTAGTCACCTGCCTCCAACCCGACAAACAACCATCCACCATTACCCTCTGGCTTCTCCCATTCAGCCACTGTTGAATCCATCTTGCTACTCCTGCATTTATACCTAACAGTTGAACCTTCTTAACCAACCTTCCATGAGGAACCTTGTCAAAGGCCTTACTAAAGTCCATATAGACAACATCCACTGCTTTACCCTCGTCAATTTCCCTAGTAACCTCTTCAAAAAATTCAAGAAGATTAGTCAAACATGACCTTCCAGGCACAAATCCATGCTGACTGTTCCTAATCAGACCCTGTTTATCCAGATGCTTATATATATTATCTCTAAGTATCTTTTCCATTAATTTGCCCACCACTGAAGTCAAACTAACAGGCCTATAATTGCTAGGTTTACTCTTAGAACCCTTTTTAAACAATGGAACAACATGCGCAGTACGCCAATCCTCGGGGACTATTCCCGTTTCTAATGACATTTGAAATATTTCTGTCATAGCCCCGGCTATTTCTACACTAACTTCCCTCAATGTCCTAGGGAATATCCTGTCAGGGCCTGGAGACTTATCCACTTTTATATTTTTCAAAAGTGTCAGTACTTCTTTTACTTTGAAACTCATAGTATCCATAGCTACTCTACTAGTTTCCATTACCTCACATAATTCAATATCCTTCTCCTTGGTGAATACCAACGAAAAGAAATTGTTCAATATCTCCCCCATCTCTTTTGGCTCTGCAGATAGCTGTCCATTCTGACTCTCTAATGGACCGATTTTATCCCTCGTTATCCTCTTGCTATTAATATAGTTGTAGAAGCCCTTTGGATTTACTTTTACCTTACTTGCCAAAGCAACCTCATATCTTCTTTTAGCTTTTCTAATTTCTTTCATAAGATTCTTTTTACATTCCTTATACTCCTCAAGCACCTCATTTACTTCATGCTGCCTATAATTATTGTAGATCTCCCTCTTTTTCCGAACAAGATGTCCAATTTCCCTTGAAAACCAGGGCTCTTTCCACTTTTTACATATGTCAGGACTTTCATATGAAGAAAGACTGGATAGACTCGGTTTGTACTCACTAGAATTTAGAAGATTGAGGGGGGATCTTATAGAAACTTACAAAATTCTTAAGGGGTTGGACAGGCTAGATGCAGGAAGATTGTTCCCGATGTTGGGTAAGTCCAGAACAAGGGGTCACAGCTTAAGGATAAGGGGGAAATCTTTTAGGACCGAGATGAGGAAAACGTTTTTCACACAGAGAGTGGTGAATCTCTGGAATTCTCTGCCACAGAAGGTAGTTGAGGCCAGTTCATTGGCTATATTTAAGAGGGAATTAGATGTGGCCCTTGTGGCGAGAAGGCAGGAACAGGATACTGAGTTGGATGATCAGCCATGATCATATTGAATGGCGGTGCAGGCTCGAAGGGCCGAATGGCACTACTCCTGCACCTATTTTCTATGTTTCTATGTTTTTTCTATGGGATCTACTTACTGACCATATGGTGCCAGCATAATAACCTGGCCCTCAGCACCAGCAAAACCAAGGAACTGATTGACTTTGGAAGGGGTAGAATATGGGCCCACAGTCCCGTTTATATAAACGGGTCGATGGTTGAAAGGGTCAAGAGCTTCAAATTCCTGGGCGTGCATATCTCTGAAGATCTTTTCTGGTCCGTGAAAACTGATGCAATTATACAGAAAGCACATCAGCGCCTCTACTTCTGGAGAAGATTACGGAGAGTGGGTTTGTCAAGAAAGACTCTCTCTACCTTTTACAGGTGCACAGTAGAGAGCATGCTGACAGGTTGCATCGGGGCTTGGTTCGGCAACTTGAGCGCCCTGGAGAGGAAAAGACTACAAAAAGTAGTAAACACTGCCCAGTCCATCATCGGCTCTGACCTTCCTTCCATCGAGGGGATTTATCGCAGTCGCTGCCTCAAAAAGGCTGGCAGTATCATCAAAGACCTACACCATCCTGGCCACACACTCATCTCCCTGCTACCTTCAGGTAGAAGGTACAGGAGCCTGAAGACTGCAACAGCCAGGTTCAGGAATAGCTACTTCCCTACAGTCATCAGGCTATTAAACCTGGCTCGGACAAAACTCTGAACATTAATAGCCAATTATCTGTTTATTTGCACTTTATCAGTTTATTTATTCATGAGTGTATATATTTATATTATGTTATATGGACACATTGATCTGTTTTGTAGTCCTGCTTACCATGTTCTGTTGTGCTGAAGCAAAGCAAGAATTTCATTGTCCTATCAGGGACACATGACAGTAAACTCTCTTGAATCTTGATTCTTAAAAGTTCTTCACTGTACCTTGGTACACGTGACAATAAATTAAACTAAACTCAATCTGACGGCCTATATTTTGTGATGTTACAGGACAGAATGCAATTGTTATAGTGGCTGGGGCTAACCTGCTCTTGAATTGTGAAGATTTGGTCCGAGCTACGAACACGATCCGTTCTGCAAAGGTGGTTGTCTGCCAACTGGAAATTCAACCTGTCATCTCATTGGAAGCCTTAAAAATAGCACATGGGGCTGGTGGTAGGTATCGTTTATTTAAAGATTTCAACAATATTCTGTCAATGTTTTGTGATTTGATGGGATAGATTTCATAGAGTAATATCGAGCAGTTTCTACAATATGCAGTTGGTTACAATACATGTGTAGGAAGGAACTGCAGTTGATGGTTTAAACCGAAAATTGACACAAGAAGCTGGAGTAAATCAGACAGCATCTCTGGAGAGAAGGAATGGGTGACGTTTTGGGTCGAGACCCTTCTTCAGACTGGCTAGGGATAAGGGAAACGAGATATAGACGATGATGTGAAGAGATAAAGAACAATGAATGAAAGATATGCAAAAAATTAACGATGATAAAGGAAACAGGCCATTGTTAGCTGTTTGTAGGGTGAAAATGAGAAGCTAGTGCTACCTGGGTGGGGGAGGGATGGCGAGTGAGGGAATGCCGGGGCTACCTGAAGTTAGAGAAATCAATATTCATACCACTGGGCTGTAAGCTGCCCAAGCGAAATATGAGATGCTGTTCCTTCAATTTGCGTTTAGCCTCACTCTGACAATGGAGGAGACCGAGGACAGAAAGGTCAGTGTGGGAATGGGAAGGAGAATTAAAGTTCTGTCAGATTACAATACATTATTATTCCCAAACTACAAACTGAAGATCAAACCTACGTCTAGTTATTTAACTATATTTTGGGGTCTTTTTTCAATTTCTAATAGTTATATCACCATTTTTAAGTTAACGTTGCAGTGTACCGTAATTGAGGACTGCACTCATTTGGCATGCACCAATTTTTTATTGTTAATGTAAAAAAAAGACACAAAGTGCTGGAGTAACTCAGCGGGTCCGGCAGCATCTCTGGAGAACATGGATGGGTGACAGTTCTCACCCGAAACATTGCCTATCCATGTTCTCCAAAGATGCTGCCTGAGGTACTCCAGCACTTTGTGTCTTTTATTTGTAAACCAGCATCTGCAGTTCCTTGTGTCTACAATGTTGAAGCACCATTTTGTTAGTCACTACAAAGTAACGCTAATATTTGATCCCAAGGCCTGCATTTCATTTCTTTCTGGAAGCAACCTTTGTTTTCGCATTATGCCATCCTTAGATGTCTTGATGGGATAGTTACTCCAACTCTCTTAACATGAGAGCTCATATGTCATTTACCTTCCTAATCTTGTGGCAAGAGGCAGGATTTCTTATCTTAGTCTTAGATCAGATACATAGAATAAAGTAGGAGGGGCAAAGTTTAAAGGAGATGTGTGTGGCAGTTTTTTTTTAGTACAAAAAGTTGTGGATGCCTGGAACGCACTGCCAGGGGTGGTTTATTTTAGTTGAAGTTTAGAGATGTGGGTGGCATAGCAGCAGAGTTGCTACTTTACAGCACCTGAGACCCGGATTCGATCCTGACTATGGGTGCTGTCTGTACGGAGTTTGCACGTTCCACCTGTGACCATGTGGGTTTTCTCCGGGTTCTCCGGTTTCCTCCCACATTCCAAAGACGTGCAGGTTTGTAGGTGAATTGGCTTCTGTAAAATTGGAAATTGTCCCTAGTGTGTAGAAATTGGGATAACATATAACAAGTGTACAGGTGATTGTTTGTTGGTGCGGTTGGCCGAAGGGCCTGTTTCCAGGTTGTACAGCATGGATAACAGCATGGAAACAAGCCCTTCATCCCACCAAGTCCGCGTCGCCCTGCGATCACCTGTACAGTAGTTCTATTCTACACACTAGGGGTAATTTACGTAAACCAAATAACCTACAAACCTGCACGTCTTTGGAGTATTTGAATTTGAATTTGAATTTGATTCTTTTATTGTCATTCAGACCTTTCGGTCTGAACGAAATTACGTTGCCTGCCGTCATACACAGTAACAATAAATAACAAAACATACAATAAACACAAATTAACATCCACCACAGTGAGTTCACCAAGCACATCCTCACTGTGATGGAGGCAAAAGTCTTAGTCTCTGTCTCTTCCCTCCTTGTTCTCCCTCTGCGCTGAGGCGATCGATCCAGGCCGAAGATGCCGCTCTCCAGTCCAGCGGACCTCCGTGGTCATGTCGCCACTGCCGATAGCCGGAACGCGTCTCCGCTCCGAGTCGGCCCGCCACAGCCTCAGCTCCGAGTCCCGCTGCATCAGCTCCGAGTCCCGCTGCATCAGCTCCGAGTCCCGCTGCATCAGCTCCGAGTCCCGCTGCATCAGCTCCGAGTCCCGCTGCATCAGCTCCGAGTCCCGCTGCATCAGCTCCGAGTCCCGCTGCAACAGCTCCGAGTCCCGCAGCCTCAGCTCCGAGCCCCGCAGCTCCAGCCCCAGCTCCGAGTCCCGCTGCCTCAGCTCTGAGCCCCGCTGCATCAGCTCCGAGTCCCGCTGCAACAGCTCCGAGTCCCGCTGCAACAGCTCCGAGCCCCGCTGCATCAGCTCCGAGTCCCACTGCAACAGCTCTGAGTCCCGCTGCATCAGCTCCGAGTCCCACTGCCCCAGCTCCGAGTCCCGCAGCCTCAGCTCTGAGCCCCGCTGCATCAGCTCCGAGTCCCGCTGCAACAGCTCCGAGTCCCGCTGCCCCAGCTCCGAGTCCCGCTGCCCCAGCTCCGAGTCCCGCAGCCTCAGCTCAGGGCCGCTGCATCAGCTCCGAGTCCCGCTGCATCAGCTCCGAGTCCCGCAGCCTCAGCTCTGAGTCCCACAGCCCCAGCTCCGAGTCCCGCTGCAACAGCTCCGAGTCCCGCTGCAACAGCTCCGAGTCCCGCTGCATCAGCTCCGAGTCCCGCTGCAACAGCTCCGAGTCCCGCTGCATCAGCTCCGAGTCCCGCAGCCTCAGCTCAGGGCCGCTGCATCAGCTCTGAGTCCCGCTGCAACAGCTCCGAGTCCCGCTGCAACAGCTCCGAGTCCCGCAGCCTCAGCTCCGAGTCCCGCTGCATCAGCTCTGAGTCCCGCTGCCCCAGCTCCGAGTCCCGCAGCCTCAGCTCAGGGCCGCTGCATCAGCTCTGAGTCCCGCTGCAACAGCTCCGAGTCCCGCAGCCTCAGCTCCGAGCCGCTGCATCAGCTCTGAGTCCCGCAGTCTCAGCTCCGAGTCGAAAGCTGGAATGCCGCATCAGCGAGTCGGGCCGCTGTCGAAAGCTGGAATGCCGCATCAGCGAGTCGGGCCACCGCTGCCTCGGCTCCGAAGACGGCCAGCCTCGCATTGGTAAGTCCTGACTGGCTCTGTCTCCGGAGCCTCGAGGTCGGTCGCAGGTTGGAGACCGCCAACTCCGCCATTAGACCTCAGCGCAGACGGAGGCAGAGAAGGGGGATACAACAAGATAAAGTCGTATTACCCCGAAGGGAGAGACAAAAAAACATGTTTAACCCCCTCCATAACACAAGCTAATAAACTAAAACTTAGCCAAAACAAGAAAAAAAAAACCCAAAACAAAATGTAAAGACAGACGGACTGCAGGCGAGCCGCAGCTGTTAAAAGCGCTGCCACTTCCGGAAGGAAAGGAAGGAAAGGTATGGAAGGAAACCAGAGCAGCCAGGGAAATCCCACTGGGTTACGGGGAAAATCATGGGTCTCAGGTACTGTGAGGTAGCAACTCTATCTCTGCGCCACCATGCTGCCTGGGTGCTAGTTGAGGCAGATGCGTTAGTGGCGTTTAAGAGGTTTTTAGACAGGCTGATTGGTTAGGCAGGGACTGCAGGGATAAGGATTGTGTGCAGGCAGATGACATTAGTTTAACTTGGGATCATTTTTGGCATTTACATTGCGTGCCAAACAGCCTGTCTGTCCCTGCGCTGTGATGTGCTATATTCTGAAGCTTATCTCTAAGTAAACCACTTTACAAATTAAACAAAGTAAACTACCAGTGAGCTCTTCTGAAGCTTAATTGTGTTTAGTATTTAGACTGAAAAAAAACTTCTCATCTAGTACTGGTTGTCAGATGAGCAGTTACAATTTAGAGAAAGTGTAGAAATTGAAGGAGGTTCTGAATTAATCATTCCACGTCCCAGCTTGTGGTAGCAGAAGGGGAGAGATTGATGTGGAGTACAGGTGTCCTCAGTCCTCAGTCGCCCTTGGATCATTTGCCTGGAATGAAGCCAGTTATGCTTAAAGCTGTTGGATCATCCATTTTCCTATGTGGCAAGTTTAAGCATTCTCTTCAGAAACGTTTAATTAGTTTAGTTTAATGTCACGTGTACTGAGGTACAGTGCAAAGCTTTTTGTTGCGTGCTATCCAGTCAGCGGAAAGACAATACATGATTACAATCGAGCCATTTACAGTGTACAGATACATGATAAGGGAATAACGTTTAGTGCAAGGTGAAGCCTGCAAAGTTCAATCAAAGATAGTCCGAGGGTCACCAATGAGATAGATAGAAGTTCACGACTGCTCTCTGGTTGTGTTAGGATGATTCAGTTGCCTGATTACAGGTGGGAAGTAACTGTCCCTGAAAATACCTCACGAGTTGGTATATGTAGGGCGGGCAGTTAGAACCTATTTCCCAGGATGGAAACATCAAATTCTAGAGAACAAAGCTCGAAGGTGAGAGAGGCAAAGTTTAAAGGAGATTTGCACTGCCAGGGGTGGTGGTGGAGGCAGATACAATAGTGGCATTTAGGAGACTTTTGGATAGGCACATGGATATGCAGGGAATGAAGGGATGTGGCTCATGTGCAGGCAGATAAAAGTTGGCATCATGTACAGCACAGACATTGTGGGCCAAATGGCCTGTTCCAGTGCTGTACTGCTCTATGTCATATAAGCAGGTGGTTATTTCCACAGCACATTTGTAGCACCTTGTGCTAAAATGGCATGGAAAAACTCTTGCCAATTGATGATTCGATGAGATTGCCAACCCTAGCACTGAGCTAAAGGATGCATTTTAGCCCCTTGGCAAGAGAAGTCAGAAGAAACTGCTGCAATGTTTGTGCCAACTGACGAAAGGCGCAGACAGATATTTTAATCTCCAACAGTGAAATATTTATTTCCCTGAGATATTGAGCTACAGTTCAGTTCAGTCTGCATCAATCAGCCTTCATAATTTTGGTCAACAATCATGGAATCAGCAAACAGGATAATGTAGAAAGTGAAGTCAAACCAGATAAGCAGTCCTCTCAGACTAAAGAGCATTGTAAGTATCTAATGAAAATATACAGCAACCTGTACCAAACTGGACCGAACGTGGGCAGGTGAGGCTGGTGTAGCTGGGACTTGTTGGTCGGTGTGGGCAAGTTAGGTCGAAGGTCCCCTATCCATGCTGTATCTTAAAGATAGCGGAGTCAAGGTATATGGGGAGAAGGTAGACAAAAGTGCTGGAGAAACTCAGCGGGTGCAGCAGCATCTATGGAGCGAAGGAAATAGGCAACGTTTCGGGCCAAAACCATTCTTCAGACTGATGTAGGGTGGGAGGGGGTGGGGGGGGTCGGGGAGACGAAAGGAGAAAGGAAGAGGAGGAGCCAGAGGGCTGAGGGAGAGCTGAGAAGGGGAGGAGACAGCAAGGGCTACCGGAAATTGGAGAAGTCAATGTTCATGCCGCTAGGGTGCAAACATAGGAGGTGCTGCTCCTCCAATTTCCGGTGGTGCTCACTCTGGCCATGGAGAAGGCCCAGGACATGGGGAGAAGGCAGGAACGGGGTATTGATTGGGGATGATCAGCCATAATCACATTGAATGGCGGTGCTGGCTCGAAGGGCCAAATGGCCTACTCCTGCACACATTGTCTATGTCTCTTTGACTCTACAGGGCTGTTTAAGTTTTTAGCAAGCTGAATTGCCCAGTGTGTTGAAAGATTGACTATTGAGCAATGTGCGTGTAATGTCTTGCCTGTTCAATGACAGGCTGAATAATTGAAGGCTTGTTGATCCATTAACATTTCGCAAGGAACATAGGAACATAGGAAGGACATTGCTCAATCATAAATTTGGACCTTGATACATAAGGAGATTATAGGGAGGATATAGAAACAAAAAAGCTGGAGTAACTCAGCGGGTCAGACAGCATCTCCGGAGAATAGGAATAGGTGACGTATCGGGTCGAGATCTTCCTTCAGATGAAAAGTCACCCATTCCTTCTCTCCAGAGATGCTGCCTGTCCTGTAGAGTTGCTCCAGCTTTTTGTGTCTATCTTCGGTTGAAAACAGCATCTGCAGTTCCTTCATGCTCATCGTGGATGCTGTCCGTGTAGAGTTTGTACGCACTCCCTGTGACCGCGTGGGTTTCCTCCGCGTACTCCGGTTCCCTTCCACATCCCGAAGATGTGCAGCTTTGCAGGTTAATTGGCCTCTTTAAATTAGCCCTAGTCATAGAGTCATAGAATGATACAGTGTGGAAACAGTCCCTTCGGCCCAACTTGCCCACACTGGCCTACATGTCCCAGCCACACTTGTCCCACCTGCCTGCACTTAGTCCATATCTCTCCAAACTTGTCCTATCCATGTATCCGTCTAACTGTTTCTTAAACGTTGGGATAGCCCCAGCTTCAATTACTTCCTCTGGCAGCTTGTTCCATACACCCACCATGAAAATGTTACCCCTCAGATCCCTATTAAATCTTTTCCCCTTCACCTTGAACCTACAGTATGTTCCTTAGTCCTCGATTCCCCTACTCTGGGCAAGAGATTCTATGCACCGACCCGATCTATTCCTCTCATGATTTTTCACCCCTCATCCTCCTGCGCTCCAAAGAATAGAGTCCCAACCTGCTCAACCTCTCCCTCTAGTCCTGGCAACATCCTGGCAAAAGTTCTCTGAACCCTTTCTAGCTTGACAATATCTTTCCTATAAATGGTGCCCAGAACTCTAAATGTGGTCTAACTAACATCTTATACAACTGCAACATGACCTCCAAACTTCTATACTCATCGTGTGTCAGGAGTGGATGAGAAAATGGGATTACATAGCCAGTGAACGAGTGACCGATGGCCTTCATGGATTTGGAGGGCCGAAGATTCTATTTTCATGCTGTATCTCTAAACTAAACTAATCTAGATGCTCGGGTGGCATTTTCACTCTTTGCTAATCTGCTCCTGCGGGGCAAATTACAGGGCCCAGTTGCAATGCAGAAATGGAGAATTGTGACCAGTCAAAGCCCAGAGATGCCTTATCTCTATGAAACTGGGCTGCTGAAGGCTGGAGTGGACTATTCTCTGTGCCTGGTATTCTGGCAGGACTGACAGAAGGATCTTTCTGGCCAAGACAGTGAATCTCCATTTTTACAGTGGTTTGAAAGGGGAAAGGATCTTAATTGTGGATGTTGAGACCAGCAGCAACATCAGCAATTCAAGTCAAGAATCAAATTGTTTCATTGTCACAAGTACCGATAAAGTAAATTCTATCTTGCAGCAGCAACATAGGCCTGTAAACACAATAGAGATACAAAATGCTGGAGTAACTCAGCGGGACAGGCAGCGTCTCTGGAGAGAAGAAATGGGTGACGTTTAGGGTCGAGACCCTTCTTCAGACTGAGAGTCAGGGGAGGGGGAGACACCGAGATAAGGAAGGGTAAGGTGTGACAACGAGACATCAAAGGGGATGGAGATCAAGGAAAATGTAGAACAGATCCATTGTTAGCCAGCAGAAGGTAACAACCAGGCAAACAGAGATAAAATGGAATCAGGGACAGTCAGACTGGTCGAAGAACTGGGAAGGGGGAGGGATGAAAAGAGAGGGCTACTTGAAGTTAGAGAATTCAATGTTCATACCGCTGGGGTGTAAGCTGCCCAAGCGAAATATAAGGTGCTGTTTCTCCAATTTGTGCTGGGCCTTACTCTGACAATGGAGGAGGCCCAGGACAGAAAGGTCAGTGTGGGGATGAGAGAGGGAGTTAAAGTGTTTAGCAACCAGGAGATCAGGTAAGTTTAGGCGGACTGGGCGGAGTTGTTCAGCGAAACGATTGCCAAGCCTGCCTTGCTTTCACCGATATATAAAAGTCCATACGTGGAACAGCGGATAGAGTGGATGAGGTAGGAGGAGGTGCAAGTGAATATATAATAAACAATCAATTTGGAACAAAATGGAAGTAATATCTTAACAAAATATGTTATTTATTAATTCTGGTAGAGCTGCAGTGGGTAGAGCTGCTGCCTCACAGTGCCAGAGACCCAGGTTCGATCCTGACTACAGGTGCTGTGTGTATAGTGAGTTTGTACGTTCTCCCTGTGACCACGTGGGTTTTCTCCAAGTGCTCCTGTTTCCTCCCCCACTCCAAATACGTACAGGTAGACAAAAGTGCTGGAGAAACTCAGCGGGTGCAGCAGCATCTATGGAGCGAAGGAAATAGGGCCCGAAACGTTGCCTATTTCCTTCACTCCATAGATGGTGCTGCACCCGCTGAGTTTCTCCAGCACTTTTGTCTACCTTCTATTTTCCAGCATCTGCAGATCCTTCTTAAAACCAAAGACGTACAGGTTTGTAGGTTAATTGGCTTCTGTAAATTGTAAATTGTAAATCGT
Source organism: Leucoraja erinaceus (assembly GCF_028641065.1). Taxonomy (NCBI): domain Eukaryota; kingdom Metazoa; phylum Chordata; class Chondrichthyes; order Rajiformes; family Rajidae; genus Leucoraja; species Leucoraja erinaceus. The sequence goes on from NW_026576542.1 coordinate 536,835, forward strand.
AAATCGTCCATGTTGTGAGGGATAGTGCTGGTCGGCGCGGACTCGGTGGGTTGAACCCTGTATCACTGAAGTCTAAAGTAAAGTCTCATGGTCCATGTTAACCAAATTATGTTGTTAGGGCAGCGTAGCATCACAGCTTGTAGAGTCGCTGTCTGTGTTGAGTTTGCAAGATCTCCCTGCGACCATGTGGATTTCTTCCAATCAGGTTTTATTCAAATAGGGACAATTAATTATGATGAGAGCTTAAAAATTGTGTGCATTAATGAATTCCAGAGGCCTCAAGATCTGTATTTGGTTTGTGAGTTAAAGTCTATGTAGAAAGACATTCTCCCATGTGCCTCATGGAATCTCAGTTTAATTTGTGCTTGAGCAATATGCAGAGTGAAGGGGAGTGATTACATTTGAAAAACATTCTTGTGAAATTATATTATGCAATACCAAAGCAACAAAGGTTGTATTTCCTTTAGGAAGGAGATGTGGAGGAATTTATTTAATCAGAGGGTGGTGAATCTGTGGCATTCTTTGCCACAAAAGGCTGTGGGGAAGACCGTCAATGGGTATTTTTTTGAGGCAGAGATAGATAGATTTTTGATTAGTACGGGTGTCAGGAGTTATGGGGAGTAGGCAGGGGAGTGGGGTTAGGAGGGAGAGATAGATCAGCCACCTTTACCCCAAGAGCAATTTTCTTATAATCACTCCCAACCATTACACTCAAAATATTCATTAACTTTTAATCCCCATTTCTTTTTATTGAATTAATCTTCCAGTGAAGACCATCTTCAACCCTGCTCCGGCTACTGCTGATCTTGATCCCGATTTCTACAAAAACACAGATGTCTTCTGCTGCAATGAGACCGAGGTACTGTATCGCTATATCTTATTTTATTCTTGATGATACAGTGAGCTAACTTTCTTTGTCGCCCTGAGATCTGCGTCCGAAAGCAGTCTAGGTTTACGAGTTGGTCTAAAATGTCACTTGCTTTCATTGTCCACAAGGCTGGTGACTCTGATTTACTGCCGCTGCTTCATTTCCATCCACCCACGAGAGCTTGCTTCCCTTGCAACCTGTTTCTCTCTCGGTTCACAGACTCGCCAGCCGCCTGCCACTTTTGTGGGCTGGAAGAGTCTGTGTTCCACGTGTATAGCCCCCGGTTGTAGTTCCCGTTCCATTATCTAAAGAGGCTGCTCCTTGCCTTCTGGCTGCACTTCACACCCACCATCCTCATCCTTGGACACCCTGTCCGTAGGGGAGAGAGTAGGGCCATGGATGTCCTGGTTGGGTTGCTCCTGGGCCTGGCCAAGTTGGCCATCCGCAAGTCACGGTTACGTCCGTGCCCGGGTGGTGTTAGAGAGGGACTAAGTGCTGTCCATAATTGATATTTCAAAACAAAATAGGATTTATTTCTGCAGAATTGTCCCACCACAACCAGAGAGCAGTGCTGAACTACTATCTACCTCTTTGGTGACCCTCGGACTATCCTTGATCAGAGTTTGCTGGCTTTATCTTGAACTAAACGTTATTCCCTTATCATTTATCTATACACTGTAAATGGCTCGATTGTAATCATGTATTGTTTTTCCGCTGACTGGTTAGCAGATTAGAACATAGAAACATAGAAATTAGGTGCAGGAGTAGGCCATTCGGCCCTTCGAGCCTGCACCGCCATTCAATATGATCATGGCTGATCATCCAACTCAGTATCCCGTACCTGCCTTCTCTCCATACCCCTGATCCCCTTAGCCACAAGGGCCACATCTAACTCCCTCTTAAATATAGCCAATGAACTGGCCTCAATCTACCCTCTGTGGCAGAGAGTTCCAGAGATTCACCACTCTCTGTGTGAAAAAAAAAAAAAAATGCAGCAAAAGCTTTTCACTGTACCTCGGCACACATGGCAATAAACTAAAACTGAAACTGAACTGAAAGTATGTGCATGCCTGTAGAAATGCATAGCCCTGTTGCATCAATACTTGTATGTGGTATGCAGTATTCCAAGGCTGACTGATTTATGTGGCACCAAATGTAAGTTCCATTGCATTCACTGTTGCTGAGTGCTTGCATGTATTTGAGCTAAGCCTCGGGTTCCAGTACACAAGACCACTTCCCCTTTGCTCTCATGATAAGGATCAGTTTGCCAAGAATAATAGTCTTTGCAAAAGCACGACCCATGTATAAAACATGGCTCCAACATTGTCCTCAATATGCTGCCGCACATTTTTGGGGGGTATGGGAGGAAACTGGAGCACCCAGAGGAAACCCACTTGGTCACGTGCAACGTGCAAACTCCACACACAGATGGCACCCGAGGTCCAGGATCGAACCCGTGTACAAAACATGCCTCAAATTACATTGTGCTCAAAATGTTCCTGCACATCTTTATGGGATGTGGGAGGAAACCCACATGGTCACAGGGAGAACGTGCAAACTTCACACACAGCCAGCACCCGAGGTCAGGGTTGAACTAGGGTCTCGGGTTGAACAATTCACCCAAATAGGTTGATGCAGTCAGTTTGTGTATAAACAACTATTATCTAATGATTCTATGTGGCTGCGTGATAGCGTTCTTGAGGTCTTATTTCAGTTCTGTATTTTAATGCTAGATATGTGGGAGATAAGCTATATGAGGGAAACCTTTGACAGAAGATAGACACAAAATGCTGGAGTAACTCAGCGGGCCAGACAGCATCACTGGAGAGAAGGAATGGGTGACGTTTCGGGTCGAGATTCTTCTTCAGACTCTTTTTGTGTCTGTCTTCGGTTTAAACCAGCATCTGCAGTTCCTTCTTACACATTAAACCTTTGACAGAAGTGGATCCAGATTCACAAAGGTTACAGTACGCATCGTGCAAAGTTAATGAAACTGGAAGTGTGCAGTGCGGTAAAAAGCTCATGAGAATTAGTTTTAAAATCAATGTAAAGATAATCAAATAAATGTTGAAGATCATAAATTGGCAACTCTGAATCAGAAACAGACACAAAGTGGTGAAGTAACTCAGCGGGTCAGGCAGCATCTCTTGGAGTAAAAGAATAGGTGACGTTTTGGGTCGAGATCCTTCAGACTGAGAGTCAGCAGAGAGAGAAACAAGAGATATAGATGGTACTTAGGACAAATGAATGGAAGATGTGCAGAAAGCAATTGTATTTTCCTAATTTCCTTGCTTATCGTTGCTTTCTGCATACCTTCCATTAATTTGTCATAATTACTGTCTATATCTCTCGTTCCCCTTCCCCCTGACTCTCAGTCCGAAGAAGGGTCTTGGCCCGAAAAGTCACCTATTTATGTTTCTCCTGAGATGCTGCCTGACCCGCTGAGTTACTCCAGCTTTTTATATCTGTCTTTAGGTTTGTAGGTTAATTGGCTTTGGTAAAAATTGTAAATTGTCCCTAGTGTGTTGGATAGTGCTAATGTGGGGGGGGTCACTGGTCAGCCCGGTCTCGGTGGACTGAATGGCCTTTTTCTGTGCTGTATCTGTAAACCTCTTCCTTTTCTCCAGAGATGCTGCCTGACCCACTGAATTACTCCAGCTTTTTGTGTCTGTCTTCGTTTTAAACCAGCATCTGCAGTTCCCCCCCTACACAGCTCTAAATCAGATGTATACTCAATACAAAACTGTAGACATTGTCTTCCCATGTAGTTAGCGACTCACTAATTTGGGTTTTGTTACATCTGTTGAGATCAGGTCATGGTGAGATGGCAAAGATATGATTTCATGTATTAAATGTGCTGTGGCTTTCTGAAATGCCATCTGGTTTTCTCCCCAGCCATCAAACACAGTTAATTTCTCCAAGGGATGATGTATTTTTCTTAACATTTATCTCTTGACCAGTAAAACAGGCTTTCAGTACTAAAATTAAAAGCAAATACTGCGGATGTTGGTTATCTCAAATGATAATAAAATAAATTCACAGCAGGTCAAACAAATAAACACAAAATGCTGGAGTAACTCAGCGGGACAGGCAGCATCTCTGGATGGAAGGAATGTGTGAGGTTTGGGTTCGAGGCGCTTCAGTCTGGTCAGACGGATGCTGTGGAGAAAGAAGCAGAGTTAACCATTCGAGTCGCCAACATTGATCTTTACAATATACAGTGCTTTCAGAAAGTATTCAGACCCCTTCACTTTTTCCACATTTTGTTACGTTACGGCCTTATTTTAAAATGGATTAAATTATTTTTTTATCATCATCAATCTAAACACAATACCCCAGAATGAAGAAGTGAAAACAGGTGTTTAGAAATTTTTGCAGTGTAATTAAAAAGAAATAACTGAAGTATCACATTTACATAAGTATTCAGACCCTTTACTGTGACACTCAAAATTGAGCTTAGGTTCATTCTTGATTATCCTTGAAATGTTTCTACATCTTGATTGGAGTCCACCAGTGGTAAATTAAATTGATGGCACATGATTTGGACAGGCACACACCTGTCTATATAAGGTCCCACTGTTGACAGTGCATGTCCGAGCAAAAACCAAGCCACGAAGTCGAAGGAATTGTCCATGGACCTCCGAGACAGGATTGTGTCGAGACATAGATCTGGGGAAGGGTATAAAACAATTTCTGCAGCATTGCAGGTCCCGAAGAGCACAGTGGCCATCGTCATTCTTAAATGGAAGAACTTTGGAACCACCAGGACTCTTCATACAGCTGGCCGCCCGGCCACACTGAGCAATAGAGGGAGAAGGGCTTTATTCAGTTACAGAGAAAGGTTGAACAAGTTAGGGCTTTATTCTTTGGAGCGCAGAAGGTTAAGGGGGGACTTGATAGAGGTATTTAAAATGATGAGAAGGATAGACAGAGTTGACGTGGATAAGCTTTTCCCACTGAGAGTAGGGAAGATTCAAACAAGGGGACATGACTTGAGAATTAAGGGACAGAAGTTTAGGGGTAACATGAGGAGGAACTTCTTTACTCAGAGAGTGGTGGCTGTGTGGAATGAGCTTCCAGTGAAGGTGGTGGAGGCAGGTTCGTTTTTATAATTTAAAAATAAATTGGATCGTTATATGGACGGGAAAGGAATGGAAGGTTATGGTCTGAGCGCAGGTATATGGGACTAGGGGAGAATACGTGTTCGGCACGGACTAGAAGGGTCGAGATGGCCTGTTTCCGTGCTATAATTGTTATATGGTTATAAGGGCCTTGGTCAGGGAGGTGAACAAGAACCCGCTGGTCACTCTGACAGAACTCCAGAGTTCCTCTGTGGAGATGGGAGAACCTTCCAGAAGGACGACTATATCTGCAGCACTCCACCAATCAGGCGTTTATAGTAGAATGGCCAGACGGAAGTCAGTCCCCAGTAAGAGACACATGACAGCCGCTTGGAGTTTTCCAAAAGGCTTGAGTAACAGGATTCTCTGGTCTGATGAAACCAAGATTGAACTCTTTGGCCTGAAAGCCAAGCGTCACGTCTGGAGGAAACCAGGCATTGCTCATCACCTGGCCAATACCATACCTACGGTGATGCATGGTGGTGGCAGCATCATCCTGTGGGGATGTTTTTCAGTGGCAGGAACTGGGAGACTAGTCAGGATCGAGGGAAAGATGACCGGAGCAAAGTACAGCGAGATCCTTGATGAAAACCTGCTCCAGCGCGTTCTGGACCTCAGACTGGGGTGGAGGTTCACCTTCCAACAGGACAACGACCCAAAGCACACAGCCAAGACAACGCAGGAGTGGCTTTGTGAGAAGTCTGTGAATGTCCTTGAGTTGCCCAGCCAGAGCTCGGACTTGCACCCGATCGATGATCTCTGGAAGGACCTGAAAATAGCTGTGCATCGACGCTCCCCATCCGACCTGACAGAGCTTGAGAGGATCTGCAGAGACGAATGGGAGAAATTACCCAGACTGTCTGTATGTTTTTCTCCAAAAAGGCAAGTACTGATGGAGATCCTGATGTGTTTGTACATGGAACAAAACTTAAAATTGTACATGAGTTTAAATATTTAGGAATCGTGATCGATTCACAGCTCTGTTTCAAACAACAGGTGAAAAGAACAGTAAATTTAATTAAATTTAATTTGTCCAATTTTAGATATATTAGAAATAATTTAACTATTGATTCAGCCAAACTATATTTTAATGCAATGATTGTGCCATACATGACCTACTGTATAACAACTTGGTCACTGGCATGTAAGTCCACACTAAAGCCTGTTGAAATTGCTTATAAACAAGCCCTAAAAACTCTTGACAAAAAGCCCAGAATGTACCATCACTGTAGCATCCTGAAGAAATTTGATCTGCTGAGCTGGGAAAACATAATAAAATATTCGGACTTGATTTTGGTTTACAAAATCTTCCGTGGACTAGCCCCACCTCCGTTAAAGGACTTCATAAAGAAAAACACAAATAGGTTGACAAGAGCAGCCTCCAGGGGTGATTGTATAGTCCCGTTTAGGAAAAGTGTCTTTGGGCAGTCAGTATTTTCATATCGAGCGTCGCAGACCTGGAACGCGATACCATGCGTCATACGGGATCTGCCAACCCTTACCTCATTTACCAAACATCTAAAAACATGGTTACTGCAAAATCAAAACTGCAATCATAATCTACCTTAACATTATCCTATGGTACTCTTTTATTGTTACTTTTTTACTTTATTGTTTGTTTTGTTTTGTTTTTGACTTCTGTTTTGTCTCTTCTCTTATTGATTGATTGTGTTGTGATGTGTTTACCTTGTTTACCAGAGGGACTAAAGATGGAAATTAGCTACTGGCTACAATCTTGCGTATTACATGTAAATGTTTATTAATATGCACTGTCCCCTAAATAAATAAATTACAAAATTACAATTACAATACAGGTGTGTCAAGCTTGTGGTGTCATACCCAAGAAGAATTGAGGCTGTACTCACTGCCAAAGATGCCCCAATAAAATACAGAGTAAAGGGTGTGAATACTTATGTAAATGTGATATTTCAGGTTTTTTTTTTAATTACTTTGCAAAAATTTCTAAACGCCTGTTTTTGCTTTTTTATCCTGGGGTATTGTGCGTAGATTGATGATAGAAAAAATGAATTGAATCTATTTTAGAATAAGGCTGTGACGTAACAAAATGTGGAAAAAGTGAAAGGGTCTGAATACTTTCTGAATGCACTGTATATTGATTACAATATTGATTACAATCCTTCTTATCACCCACGCTGCTCCCACCAGTGTATAACCATATAACCATATAACAATTACAGCATGGAAACGGGCCATCTCGGCCCTACAAGTCCGTGCCGAACAATTTTTATCCCTTAGTCCCACCTGCCTGCACTCATACCATAACCCTCCATTCCCTTCTCATCCATATGCCTATCCAATTTATGTTTAAATGATACCAACAAACCAGCCTCCACCACTTCCACTGGAAGCTCATTCCACACCGCTACCATTCTCTGAGTAAAGAAGTTCCCCCTCATGTTACCCCTAAACTTCTGTCCCTAAATTCTGAAGTCATGTCCTCTTGTTTGAATCTTCCCTATTCTCAAAGGGAAAAGCTGATCCACATCAACTCTGTCTATCCCTCTCATCATTTTAAAGACCTCTATCAAGTCCCCCCTTAACCTTCTGCGCTCCAGAGAATAAAGACCTAACTTATTCAACCTTTCTCTGTAACTTAGTTGTTGAAACCCAGGCAACATTCTAGTAAATCTCCTCTGTATTCTCTCAATTTTGTTGACATCCTTCCTATAATTGGTCGACAAAAATTGTACACCATACTCCAGTATTTGGTCTCACCAATGCCTTGTACAATTTTAACATTACATCCCAGCTTCTATACTCAATGCTCTGTTTTATAAAGGCTAGCATACCAAAAGCTTTCTTTACCACCCTATCTATATGAGATTCCACCTTCAAGGAACTATGCACGGTTATTCCCAGATCCCTCTGTTCAACTGTATTCTTCAATTCCCTACCATTTGAATGATAAGCCCGGGGTAGTGTTTTAGAGCAGAGGGATCTAGGAGTACAGGTGCATGGTTCCTTAAGGTCGATTCGCAGGTAGATAAGGTGGTCAAAAAGGCTTTTGTCACTTTGGCCTTCATCAGTCAGAGTATTGAGTATTGAAGTTGGGAGGTCACGTTGCAGTTGTATAAGATGTTGGTGAGACCGCATTTAGAATATTGTGTTCAGTTCTGGGCACCATGTTATAGGAAAGATATTGTCAAGCTTGAAAGGGTTCAGAAAAGATTTACAAGGATGTTGCCAGGACTAGAGGGTGTGAGCTATAGGGAGAGGTTGAGTAGGCTGGGTCTCTATTCCATGGAGCGCAGGAGGATGAGGGGAGATCTTATAGAGGTAAAGATTTAATATGAATCCAAGGGGTAGCTTTTTCACACAAAGGGTGGTGGGTGTGTGGAACAAGCTGCTGGAAGAGGTAGTTGAGGCTGGGACTGTTTAAGGAACAGTTAGACGGGTACATGGATAGAACAGGTTTGGAGCAAGTGCAGGCAGGTGGGACTAGTGTAGCTGGGACATTGTTGGCTGGTGTGGGTGAGTTGGGTCAAAGGGCCTGTTTCCACACTGTATATCACTCTATGACTCCATAACTCTAGTGTGTGTAGGATTTTGTTAGTGTGCAGACGTTGTGGTTGGCATGGACCCGATGGGCCAAAGGGCCTGTTTGCGCGCTGCATCTCTAAACTAAACTAAACCTTTAATGGAGTTGGGCTGCGATATTTACTCCATCAAGCAGTCAGGTACCTGACACAATTCAGTCCTCCTACACTCTAATGGAGTTTCTCCAGGACAACCAAAACGCCTGAATTCAATTCAAAAACTGCAGTTGGTCATTTTTGGTGAATAATTTGCCTAAATGACCAACCTCTTTCTCTGGAAAATTCATAATCATTCCAAAAGATGCAGCTTAAATCAAAGTTCAGTGGGTATGGGTTGTGTTTTCATTTATTTATCATCAATTTACTCGTAATGAGTTTATACATTTATCATCAATCCCGCCCACTCACTCTCTGGTTAAAATCCACACCTCCCACAAAATCAGCAGTCAAACAGTAGGGCACTGGAGCATAGCGACTCTCTGCATGCTAGTCCCAGAGGAGGATGTACTGTTGTCCGATACAATCACCCTTCTCTTTTAAATCTCTTTTCCGCCTGTAAATCTAACTGGAGCTGTTACACTGCACCATATTCTGCGCTATATCTTTTCCTCTGCTCCAGTTTAGTTTAGTTCAGTTTATTAATTTTATTATGTATCAATATTCACTAAAATACTTTTGCTTGCGTGCTATCCATTCAAGAGAAAGACTATACATGAATAGGGTCACACCGCGTAGAAACAGGCCCTTCGGCCCAACTTGTCCACACCAACCAACACGCCACACCTACACTCGTCATGTCACAACCAACACGTCCCACCTGCTTGCTTTTATCCCATATCCCTCTAAACCTGCCGTATCCATATACCTAAATGAAATAGACACAAAAAGCTGGAGTAACTCAGTGGGACAAGCAGCATCACTGGTAGAAGAAATGGGTGAGGTTTCGGGTTGAGACCCTTCTTCAGACTCTGCAGTTCCTTCCTACATGTTGAAATGTTTCTCAGTTGCAATAGTATCTGAATGCAATACCATGAGTACAATCAAGTGCACAAATAAAGGGAACAACATTTAGTGCAAAGATATAACTTTAAAGTCTGATAAAATCCGTTTAAAGAAAGGTTTAAGGTCTCCAATGAGGAGGACAAGTTTGCCTTGTTTATATTTATGTATAGTATTATCTAATTTGATTGGATAACATGCAATATAAAGCTGTTCACTGTACCTCAGTTCACGTTAAAATAAACTTAAATTACCTTATCTTTTATCAGACCCAGGTAGGCCAATATATTTCTGCTGGAGGAACTCAGCGGGGGCAGGCAACTTCTGTGGAGAGAGCTCAACACCTTAACTCCCCCTCCCATTCCCACACTGACCTTGCTGTCCTGGGCCTCCTCTGTTGTCAGAGTGAGACCCAGCTCAAATAGGAGGAACAGCACCTCATATTTTGCTTGGGCAGCTTACACCCCAGTGGTATAAACATTTTCTCTAACTGCAAGTAACCCTTGCTTTCCCACTCTCTCCATCTCTCCCCCATCCTAATTCTCCGACCAGTCTGACTGCCTTCCTGATTCAATTTTATCTCTGTATGCTTTGTTGTCACCTTACCCTAGCTAACTATGATCTACTCTATATTTTCATTGATCTTTGTTCCACTTTGATGTCTCGTTTTCCCACCTTACCCTTCCGTATCTCTGTGTCTCGGGTCAGGACCCTTCTTCATGGCCGGGACCCAAAGTGTCGCCCGTCCATTCCCTCCACAGATGCAGTCAGCCCAGCTGAGTTCTTCCAGCAGTTTGTTTTTGTGCTCAAGATCTCAGCATCTGCCATCTGTTCTATCGCCAGTACTTTTCTGCATAATTCCATAAGGGTGGTTTTGTTTCTTCATAGTTTCATTAAAATCAAATTGCACAAATTGGGGAAGGAAATGACTTTCTTTATACGTTATTATGTAAGATCATTTTTTACATTCCAAGATTATCATGACCTGTAATGAATGCACCACAATGAGGAAGGAGTCACGAGGGTTTAATTGTCATATGTAACGACAATGGAGCAATGAAATTCTTCCTTGCAGCAGCACAACAGACCTATAAACACAAAACACGTGAATAATATATAATAAACAAAAATGTCATGACTTTAATAATGCCAATAGTCATGCAAAAACAATCCAGAAGTCCATAGTGCAACGGGCAGTCACGGTGGTGCAACGGTAGAGTTGCTGCCTTGCAGCGAATGCAGCGCTAGAGACCCTGGTTCAATCCTGACTACGGGTGCTGTCTGTACGGAGTTTGTACGTTCACCCTGTGATCAGCATGTGTTTTCTCCGAGATCTTCGGTTTCCTCCCACACTCCAAAGACGTACAGGTTTGTAGCTTAACTGGCTTGGTAAATGTAAAAATTGTCCCTAGTGTGTGTGTAGAATGTGCGGGGATTGCTGGTCGGCGCGGATCCAGTGGCCTGAAGGGCCTATTTCCGCGCTGTATCTCTAAAACTAAATCTAAAAAACGAATAATCCATAGTTCACAATTGAGGTTCGTGTTGTGTCGCGTTCAATAGCCCAACGGTTGTTGGGAAGAAGCTGTTCCCGAACCTGAAAGTCACAGTTTTCAGACTGAAGAAGGGTTCCCACCCAAAATGTCACCCACCCTCTTTCTCCGGAGATGCTGCTTGACCAGCTGAATACTTTGTGTCTCTCTACAGTTTTCAGGCTCCTGTGGCTTCTTTCCCGATGGCGGGGGTGAAATGAGAGTGTGGTCAAGGTGGTGTGGGTCTCTGATGATGCTGGCTGCTCTCTTGAGGCAGCGACTGCTGTAGATCTCATCAATGGAGGGGAGGTCAGTACCTGTGATGCACCAGGCTGTGTCGAACACTATTTGCATTCTCCTTCGCTCAAAGAGGAGGCAGATCCGTTTGTAGTATTTGAAAGATTATGCAAAGAGAATTTTGCCAGGCCTTGAAAACAGTTGAGAAGAGTTGAGAAAGTGGGACTATTTGGACAGCTGCAACAAAAAAACAGGAATGTAATGCTGAGGCTCTATATGGTGCTGGTCAGGCCGCATTTGGAGTATTGTGCGCAATTTTGAGCACCATATCTAAGGAAGAATGTGCTGGCTCTGGAGAGAGTCCAGAGGAGGTTTACAAGAATGATCCCAGGAATGAGTGGGTTAACTTATGATGAGCGTTTGTCGGCACTGGGCCTGCACTCGCTGGGGTTTAGCAGAATGAGGGGGGACCTCATTGAAATGTACTGAATAGCGAAGGGCTTGGATTGAATGGATATGGAGTGGATGTTTCCACTAGTGGAAGAGTCTATGACTGGAGGTCATAGCCTCAGAATGAAAGGATGTTCCTTTAGGAATGAGATGTGAAGGAATTTCTTTAGTCAGACGGTGGTGAATCTGTGGAATTCTTTGCCACAGAAGGCTGTGGAGGCCAAGCCAATTTATATTTTTAAGGCAGAGATAGATAGATAGATTCTTGATTAGTGCGGGTGTCAGGGGTTATGGGGAGAAGGCAGGATAATGGGGTTAGGAGGGAGAGATAGATCAGATTGAATGGTGGAGTAGACTCGATAGGCCAAATGGCCTAATTTTGCACCTATTACTTATGACCTTATGACATGAGATGTGGTGCCTCCTGTGTCTTCCTCTACACTGTATGGCATTGAGATGCTGCCTGCAGGCACCACAAAGCAGGTGCTAAATTTTCCAAAGGTTTTTATATCTTTTTCCCTTTGCATATCTTTAACTTCCTTGTTCCTGACTGTTCTTGTAAATGAGCCTGCACACAGAGTTTGTTTTTGCTAGAGCTGATGCCTGGGAAAAATAACACAGTGTGCCCAGAATGAGGAGCAGACCCTGTTTTATTTGGAAAATAATGGGATTAGTTCAGCTGTTGAAGCTGTCCACCTGCTTAACCTGTGATAGTCAGTGCAGCAACTATTATTTTTTTGTTATATTATATCAACAGTATGAACATTGAATTTGCGTAGGAAGGAACTGCAGATGCTGGTTTAAACCGAAGATAGACACAAAAAGCTGGAGTAACTCAGCGGGACAGGCAGCATCTGTGGAGAGAAGGAATGGGTGAAGTTTCGGGTCGAGACCCTTCTTCAGGCTCTCCAGGGATGCTGCCTGTCCCGCTGAGTTACTCCAGCTTTTTGTGGCTTTGAACGTTGAATTCTTCAACTTTGGGTAACTACAAAACCCTCCACCTGTCCCTTCTACTCCCTCAACCCCTGTCCCCTCCCCTCTCACCGGTGTCCCACCTAGACTCACACCCATGCTTCTCCCTTTCCACCTCCTCACATCCACTGCCACTCCCATTCTTCCTACATTCCTCCCTCTGGCTTCACAATTCTCATCTTTTCAATCCTTTTGTCTCACACCTCCTGTCCTTTCATGTCTGGCCTTTGTCCAATCCACCCACACCTGTACCCACCCATTACCTGCCAAGCTTTGAACAGCCCCTCCTCTCTTTCAGTTTTCTTCCCCCACCCCCTACAATCAATCAGAAGCAGGCCCCTAACCCAAAACGCCACCTATCCATGTTCTCCAGAGACGCTGCCTGAGCCGCTGAGTTACTCCAGCACTTTGAGTCTTTTCCTATTATTAAACAGATCATGTAGCTAGAGATGCAGTTATTCCCAGTCCTAGCTTTTCCTTTTCAGCCCTTAGAAACATAGAAAATAGGTGCAGGGCCAGGCCATTTGCTACTTTGAGCCATTAAAAATGATCATGGCTGATCATCCAAAATCAGTACCCCGTTCCTGCTTTCTCCCCATATTTCTTGATTCCGTGAGCCCTGATCTAAATCTAACACTCTCTTGAAAACATCCAGTGAATTGACCTGTGGCATAGAATTCCACAGATTCACAACTCTTGTTAGAATAGAAACTAACTCCAGCTGGGCAACCATCTTATGGTACAGTTGACTCAAGGACAAGGTACTGGAGATTTGAGACCATTCTCCAGTTTATTGTTTTACCGAGGCCAGGAACAAATTGCGTTTGTTTAAGGAAGTCGACACGTCACAGGCTGTTGTCAAAGAAATTTGGAGGAACAAGGAAATACAGATGCTGGAACCTTGAGCAAAGCACAGAGTGCTGGAGGAACGCAGCAGGTCGGGCAGCATCTGAGGTGGGAATGGATAGGTGACGTTTTGGGTCGGGTCTCTTCAGATTTGATTTGAAGAAGATTTGATCGCCTGGTTCGATAGAGATAGGTAATTTAGAGTGGCACAGCAATGGAGTTGCTGCCGAAAGGGCTTGTCTCACTTTCACGAGGTAATTCACGAATTCTCCCGAATTTTCCCCATGATTCAAACTCGCGTAAAGTTCGTAACAAGTCCGTAGGAGGTCGTAGGAGTCCGTAGATATATCACAGCGGCTTGTTATGCTCGCCGTAGGTTCTCGTGGCATCAGGTAAGTCGGGACATTTTTTTCCAGCCCAATAAAAAATGTCCACGAGTAAAAAAATGGTTGGGATGAAAGAAATTGCAACTTTTTACTCGTAAGGAGGGCATCGAAATAGTCATGGGAATTCATAGACATACTCGTAAGAGTTCGTAGGAGTTTGTGAACATAGTCATGGAGGTTCGTAGGAGTTCATAGATTGCCACGATCTTGATTTTTTTTTAGGTCCTTTAAACTCGGAAGAGATTTTGAATTAAGTCGTGAAAGTGGGACAGGCCCTTTACAGCACCAGAGACCCGGGTTTGATCCTGAATACGTGTACTGTCTGTACGGAGTTTGTACGTTCTCCACATGACCGCGTGGGTTTCCTCCGGGTGCTCCGATTTTCTCCCACTTTCCGAAGATGTGCTGGTGTACAGGATAATTGGCTTCTATAAATTATGTAGGTTAGAACTAGTATACAGGTGATTGTTGGTCGGTACGGAACCCGACGGGCCGAAGGGCCTGTTTCTGTGCTGTATCTCTCAACTAAACTAAAGGATTGGAGCTAGAAATTTGGACAAGATGGTAAGTTCTTTAAAATAAAATGAGTGGCAAAGGGATTAATGGACTGAATTGCAGAAACACTGGCCTGCGCAACCAATCTGGATGAGATAAAAACGAGGAATTTTGTGTCCATCTTCGGCATAAACCAGCATCTGCTGTTCCTTCCTACACATACTCAATTCCTAGAGAACTTGGTGCCTCAAACTGGGAGATATCAGACTTCCAGTAGTTTAATACCTTGCATGGAGTTTCAGTTTGGTCTTTGTAAAGCTACGACTGTTCGAAGTGCAGGATGCTCAGGGATGATCACTTACAGAGCCCTAGTGAGACCACACCTGGAGTATTGTGTGCAGTTTTGGTCTCCAAATTTGAGGAAGGACATTCTTGTTATTGAGGGAGTGCAGCGCAGGTTCATAAGATTAATCCTGGGACGGCGGGACTGTCATATGCTGAGAGAATGGAGCGGCTGGGCTTGTATACTCTGGAATTTAGAAGGATGAGAGGAGATCTTATTGAAACATATAAGATTATTAAGGGTTTGGACACGCTAGAGGCAGGAAACATGTTCCCGATGTTGGGGGAGTCTAGAACCATGGCCCACAGTTTAAGAATAAGGGGTAAGCCATTTAAAACGGAGATGAGGAAACACTTTTTCACACAGAGAGTTGTGAGTCTGTGGAATTCTCTGCCTCAGAGGGCGGTGGAGGCCGGTTCTCTGGATACTTTCAAGAGAGAACTAGATAGGGCTCTTGAAGATAGCGGAGTCAGGGGATATGGGGAGAAGGCAGGAACGGGGTACTGATTGGGGATGATCAGCCATGATCACATTGAATGGCAGTGCTGGCTTGAAGGGCCGAACGGCCTACTCCTGCACCTATTGTCTATTGTCTACAGTGTATTAAGTCATGAGAGAAATAGCTAGGGTGAATGCATAGAGTACTTTACCCATGGTCAGGGAATCAGGAACCAGAGGGCATAGATTTAAGGGACAGGGAAAGGTTTAATAGGAACCCGAGGGTCATCCTTTTCACTCAGAAGGCGGTGGGTATATGGAAGGAGCTGCCAGAGGAGGTAGTTGGGACCGTACTGTAACAGCATTTACAAGACATTTGGACAGGTACATGGATAGGAAATGTTTAGTGAGATATGGGCCAAACACAAGCAAATAGGATGAACTTTGATGGGGTATTTAATGATGCAAATATACTTTATTGCCACATGTACCTAGGTACAGTGAAATGTATTGGTTTTGCGTACAGCCTGGTAAAATCATACAGCAGACCTCACTTAGGCAGTCCACAAGAGTCGCCGCGTTTCTGGTGCCAACAAGGTAACAAAAGCTCGCCGAACAGTTTTACCTAAGATAGACACAAAATGCTGGAGTAACTCAGCAGGACAGGCAGCATCTCTGGAGAGAAGGAATCGGTGAAGTTTCGGGTGGAGTCCCTTCTGAAGGGTCTCGGCCCGAAACGTCACCCATTCCTTCTAACCGGAGATGCTGCCTGTCCCGCTGAGTTACCCCAGCATTTTGTGTCTATCTTCAGTGTAAACCAGTATCTGGGTAGGAAGGAACTGCAGATGCTGGTTTAAACCGAAGAGAGACACAAAAAGCTGGAGTAACTCAGCAGGACAGGCAGCATCTCTGGAGAGAATCAATGGGTACCAGCATCCTGGTAGTTCCTGGACAGTTATACCGTCTGCTTCCTGGACAGTTATACCGTCTGCCTGCTCGTGGCAGCAGCCCCCCTCCCGCCTTGATCGGCATGGAGGAGCTGGGTCGAAGGGCCTGTTCCTGTGCTGTATGATTCTGCGACTCCACTTATCCAGAATTTGGCCTGGACAGAAATTACCTGGGAGAGAAAAAATAATCTTATTCACTCTTGAATATCAGTTACTTTAAGTAAACAATTGTCAGCCCTGGAACCTGCAATGTGTGACTCAGAGGTATGAGCACCACCACCTGAGCCTCGACTGACACCTAGGTTCTACCCTACTGTTTTTACTAACACTCAAATTGAACAAAAGGTGATTTGCATTTTGTTTCACTCCATTGCCCTTGTTACTGATAAACTCAGTTTGCAAACTTCTGAATGTCAGTTGCACAAGCTGCATTTGAAATAGATGTTATAAGCAATATTTAATTTATTAACACAAACTTCTGTTGTTCATATGTTCATGTCTTAGAAGCAGCATTAGGCCATTCGGCCCATCGAGTCTACTCCCCCATTCAATCATGGCTGAACTATCTTTCCCCCTCAACCCCATACTCCTGCCTTCTCCCCGTAATATTTGACACCCGTACTAATCAAAAAAAGTGGAGTGAAAGAGAAAGAGAGAAAAATGGAGAGAGTGAGCAAAGGGGAGAGAGAGAGAGAGAGAAAAGGAGAGAGGGAGAGAAGGGGGAGAGAGAGAGACAAAAGGAAGGCCAACAATGTCTGGTATTTTTATTTGTCAATACAATGTTAACCATCTGGGCCAGACCATCAAAGTGTGGGAGACTGTCAAAGTTAAAGGATTAGTTATTGCTGTGCTCCAATGGGGAATTTGGGACTGCCAGTAGTAGCAGTCAGGATTAAGTTACATGCTGTAGGGAAGGAATACACAATTAAAAGTTGATTTACTGAGATGAATCGACACATTAACCTTTCTGTGTGCGAGGTTGAACAATTAACATTAATCAAACTAGGAGGATGTCTCATCCTTATTAACCCGCAAGGCATTGGGCTCCTTTGATGTAACTGTGTCTGGTATATGAGAAGAGGTGCAACTATCAGGATGTGGTTATGATTGATACATTGACTTGCCATGCAAGTCTTGGGATGCAAAGTTTAAATGCAAAGTTACCGTTTGGCAAATTTAAGAGACACGCAAAAAGCTGGAGTAACTAAACGGGACAGGCAGCATCTTTGGAGAGAAGGAATAGGTGACGTTTCAGGTCGAGACCCTTCTTTAGTTTAATTTAGTTCAGTTTAGCTTAGCGTGGAAACAGGAGGCTCTTCAGCCCAACGAGTCTGCGCCGACCAATGATCCCAGCACACTAACACTATCATACACGAACTAGGAACAGTAGAGGTTAAAAGTTCAAATTCTACTTTTTAAAAAAGCAGCTTAACTATAGTTTAATTTTCACTCAGAATGCTCGAGTAATTCAGCGGGACAGGCAGCATCTCTGGAGAGAAGGAGTGGGTGACATTTCAGGTCAAGATCCTTCTTAAGTAGTAAACTTCAGTAGGAACCACTGCCCAGTCCATCGTCGGCTCAGACCTCCCTACCATCGAGGGGATCTATCGCAGTCGCTGCCTCAAAAAGGCTGGCAGTATCATCAAGGACCCACACCATCCTGGCCACACACTCATCTCCCTGCTACCTTCAGGTAGTAGGTACAGGAGCCTGAAGACTGCAACAGCCAGGTTCAGGAATAGCTACTTCCCCACAGCCATCAGGCTATTAAACTCAACTCAAACAAAACTCTGAACATTAATAGATCATTATCTCTTTATTTGCACTTTATCTGTTTATTTATTCATGTGTGTGTATATTTATAGAATGGTATATGGACACACTGATCTGTTCTGTATTCATGCCGTCTATATTCAGTTGTGCTGAAGCAAAACAAGAATTTCATTGTTCTATCTGGGACACATGACAATAAACTCTCATGAATCTTGAATCTTGAATCTTCTTCAGACTCAAGATGCTGTCTGATCCGCTGAGTTACTCCAGCGTTTTGCGTCTATCCAGTTTAAACCAGCATCTGCAGTTCCTTCCTACACATTTATCTGAGGCAGGTAATGCATTAGCATTTACAAAACACTTGGACGGGTGCATGGTTTGGAAAGGGTTAGAGGAATATGGGCCAGACGCAGGCAAATGGGACTAGTTTGGATGGGACATCTTTGTCGGGCTGGACAAATTGGGCCAAAGGGCTGTACGAATGACAATTGCAAATATGGCTTCATAACTGCCCCATATGTACGACAAGGAATTGTAAAGGGGAGTACAAAGAGTGCAATAAAACATAGCTGCAGAGGAGAAAAAGCTGGGGTTTTTTTTCAGTTGCATTTTTTAAATGGTAGGTTAATTGGTCTCTGTAAACTGCCCCTAGTGTGCAAGGAGTGGAAGCAAAAATACGATAGAGCTTTATTTATCCCAGAGGGAAATTGGTGTGCCAACAGTCATAAAACACAACAAGATACATGAAATTAAAGTGACGAGTGGAAAGGATTGGCGATGTGCAAAGCTTGGGGAGAGGAGTTGTTGTGGGGGGTGGGGGGGTGGAGAGGGTGAGTGGAGTCAATCTACCCCATGACAGAATGGGGAGGAGTTGTATAGTTTGATAGCCACAGGGAAGAAGGATCTCCTGTGGCGTTCTGTGTGTCATGGAGGGGGTGAGCTGTATTGTCCAGGATGCTCCACAGTTTGAGGAGCGTCCTCCCTTCCAAGACCACCTCCCGCGAATCCAACTCTGCCCCCAGGATGGAGCTGGACTGTTAAATGGGATACCATAGAACTAGAGTGAACAAGTGATCGATGGCCATGTGGACTCGGTGGGCCGAAGATCATGGTTCAACGCTGTATCAATCAATAAAATAATATTCTGAAGAAGTCGTGACAGGGTAGATTATTCTACTAGTGGGGGAAGTGTCGGACAAGGGCTGTAGCTTTCAATCAGTCATCAACAAACCTGTTCATTTTACAATGGAGTTCCCTCATTTTCGGCTGTAATGCAATGTAGACAATCATCAACAACACAAGTGTAAACGCTGCAGAGTTCATATAAAACTGGAAAATGTTTGAAACCCTCAACAGGTCAGCTAGCATCTGTGGAGAGGGAAATCTGTGGAGAGGGGAAATCTACAGGTTCAGCCAGGCTCTCTGCAGGCCCAGCACCTCCTCTGAGCTCCGGCACACGTCTCCGAGGCCGTGCTAGTGAGGCCTTCCCGAGAGGGCCACAGCCGTGGTGCCGGGCAGGAAGACATAGAAACATAGAAAATAGGTCCAGGTGTAAGCCCTTCAAGCCAGCACTGCCATTCAATATGATCATGGTTGACCAACCAGAACCAGTACCCCATTCCTGCTTAGAAGCTCTGCAGACCACAGCACCCATGGTGCCAAAGTCACCAGGCCAGCGATTGGAGCACTCCGGCGACCCCCGGCTAGGTTCGCCTGCCCTGCGATGGAAAAAGTCCCTGCTGCAGACCACGATGGAGGCGACATGAAAAAAGTCACCTCTCCGTGGAGGAGATGACCAAAAGCGGTTTCTCCCTTTCCCCTCCCCACCACCCCCCACACAAGACACACCAAGAGACACCTAAACTAACATTGTCCAGGATGCTCCACAGTTTGAAGAGCCAAAAAAACTTTAAAAAGTCGAAATAACAAACACTCTGCTGGCAGGGCAGCTGACTCGCAGCGCACCTTGCCTTGTCCCGTATTTGACCGCTACTACTTGGGTCGAGGGGACTGGCGGTTCGGATCACCGCGTCCAGCCCCGCCTCACCCGTCCCGACGTAGTGCAGCCCATGGAGTGCAGCAGCAGCAGCAGCAGCAGCGCCTCGCCCGTGGCCCCGTCGGTCGGCAGCCCGGCCAGCTGTCCGACCTTCGGACCTTCGCTTACCGCCGACACCACCACCCCTCCTTCTCATGGCCGATCATCGGTTCATGAGTTGGACGGGGCGCCGGACTTTGCGCGCGACGTCGCGCGGCCCGGGCCAAAACTCCTCAGCTGGCCCCGCCGGCTGGGCTTTGTGTACAGTCTAGCACCCGGGACAACTCATCATTCACCCAGACACGGCCCAGTCGGTTCCATGAATTGCCGTCGGGAATTTGTCCCGATTTTGACCTTTTGCGCCTTATTTGGGAGTGAGGAAGTTGGCGACCCTCGTTACAGGACACTTTGTCGGGTTCATGGATTGGAAAGGTTTAGAGGGATATGGGCCAAATGCAGGCAAATGGGTCTAGCTTAGATGGGACATCTTGAGAGGGTGGGGAGAGCAATGGGTCGAGCAAAGGGAAAATCAGTTTACGGTAAAATGATGTAGTCATGAGGTCTGGCTTGAGTTATGCAAGTATGGCCTCAATTTTGAAACATACTAGTTCATCTCTTTGAATTTTACCTTTCATGTCCCCAGTGCATCACAATTTTCGATATTAGTTGTTAAAAGGGCAGAAAGTCCCAAAACCGCAATGAGTAGAATGGCCAGTGTATTTTCCCTTCTTATTATGACGCAGAGGAAGTCTGCTCAGTCGATTCAAGCTTTCAACAGAACAACCAAATAGTACCCATTCCCAAAGTGTTCAATTCCCTGTAGATCTATTTGCAAGTTAGATCACAGATAGACACAAAATGCTGGAGTAACTCAGTGGGACGGGCAGCACCTCTGGAGAGAAGGAATGGGTGATGTTTCAGGTCGAGACCCTTTGGCACGCAATGCCTATGCCGAACATGATGCCAAAATATAATCTTTCCTGCCTGCAACGTGATCCATATCCCTCCATTCCCTGCATATCCATGTGCTGATCTGAAACCCTCTTAAGCGCCATTATCATATCTCAACTTATATGGCATACGGCTGAGTTCACCTGCACCTCCTCCAACCTCATCTACTGTTCCAGGTGTCAACTTCTCTACATCAGCGAGACCAAACACAGGCTCGGCGATCGTTTCACTGAACACTTCCGCTCAGTCCGCCTCAACCTACCTGATCTCCCGGTGGCCCAGCACTTCAACTCCCCCTCCCATTCCCAATCTGACCTTTCTGTCCTGGGCCTCCACCATTGTCAGAGTGAGGCCCAGCGCAAATTGGAGGAGCAGCACCTCATATTTCTCTTGGGTAGTTTACACCCCAGCGGTATGAACATTGACTTCTCTAACTTCAGATAGCTTTCTCTCTCCATCCCCTTCCCAGTTTCCCACTAGTCTTACTGTCTCCAACTACATTCTATCTCTGTCCCGCCCCCTCCCCTGACATCAGCCTGACGAAGGGTCTAGACCCAAAACATCGCCCATTCCTTCTCTCCAGAGATGCTGCCTCGCCCGCTGAGTTACTCCAGTGTTTTGTGTCTACCTTCATATCTCAACTTGCTCTCTTTTGCAGGCCCATCAACTTTCCCTTTATTCCTTTATCTACACATCTGCACTCAGGCATCAGTTGTTTTTGCAGTAACAAATTAATCCTTTAGTACCTTCTTGCAATGTGGATGGAAGCTGGATTGCTGGAGAAACCGACATGATCAGAAGATGAATGCGCTAATTCCACATGGATAGCACCAGAGGTCATAGAGGCGCAGCTCATAGAGTTGCTGCCTCACAGCGCCAATGGCCTGGGTTCAATATTGACCTCGGGTGCTGTCTGTATGGAGTTTGCATGTTCTCCCTGCAATCACATAAGTTTCCTCCGGGCTGTTCCGGTTTCCTTCCCCATCCCCCATCCCAAAGAGCTGAGAATTGGTAGGTTAATTGGCCCTCTGTAAATTGCTCTCAGTGTGCAGGTTAGTAGCAGAATCTGAGACGGGTTGATGTGCGATTAATGTAGGACTAGTGTTGGGAGGGCACGGTGGCACAGCAGGTAGAGTCGCTACCTCACAGCACCAGAGGCCCCGGGTTCAAACCTGACCACGGGTGCTGTCTGTACAGAGTTTGTACGTTCTCCCCGTGACCGCGTGGGTTTTCTCCGGGTGCTCCGGTTTCCTCCCACACTCTGAAGATGGACAGGTTTGTAGGTTTATTGGCTTCTGTAAATTGCCCCTCGTATGTAGGATGCAAAATCGGGATAACATAGAATAAGTGTACAGGTGATCCATGGTCATCGTGGACTCGATGGGCCGAACAGCCTGGTTCCACGATATCTCTCTAAACTAAACTAAACTAATCTTGTTTAGCTTAGTTTCATTTAGAGATACAGCATGGAAATAGGCCCTTCGGCCCACCAAGTCCGGGTCGACCAGCAAATCCCCGCATACTAACGCTATCCTACACGCCATGGAAAATTTACATTTATACCAAGCCAATTAACCTACAAACCTGTACATCTTTGGAGTGTGGGAGGAAACTGGAGCACCCGGAGAAAACCCACGCAAGTCACGGGGAGAAGGTACAAATTCTGTACAGACAGCACCCGTAGTCAGGATGGAATCCAGGTCTCTGGTGCTGTGAGGGAAAAACTCTACCGCTGCGCCACCGTGCCGCCGTTTTTGATTTTAGCGGTTCAGTACTGAACTGGTCAATCTCGATGGGCTGATCAAGTCTCTCGCATGCGGTTTGGGCTCACAGCCCTTTGACTCTGTCCTTCGGGCTGCTGTGTGAGAACCTTGTCTTGAAGTCGGCCTTCAGAATCTGCTTGCCTCCACTGATCTCCAAACAACTTGTGGTATTCCAAGTATGGTTGTATCCGAGATCTATCCGAGATTAGTGCAACTTGTTTTGACGCTTATCAGATGCACTGATGCTGCATCATCCCCTTAAACAACAGCTTGTTGTTCACTGGGCGACTTCAGTCAGTAACCACAAGGATATTTTATGCGCTTTTTTGCAAATGGGTGAAGGTTGAAAACAAACTCCAGAATATGTACTGGTCCACTGTGAATTAGCTTATTAAATGATTTCTTAATCACTCCATCATTTTGGTGGGTACACTGATTATCTGTGTGGCCATTTCCATCTTGATTCCAATAAATATGTAGCTATAATCCTTCCTGGGATGGCAGGACTTTCATATGAAGAAAGACTGGATAGACTTGGCTTGTACTCGCTGGAATTTAGAAGATTGAGGGGGGATCTTATAGAAACTTACAACATTCTTAAGGGGTTGGACAGGCTAGATGCAGGAAGTTTGTTCCCGATGTTGGGGAAGTCCAGAACAAGGGGTCACAGTTTAAGGATAAGGACCGAAATGAGAAAAACATTTTTCACACACAGAGTGGTGAATCTGTGGAATTCTCTGCCACAGAGGGTAGTTGAGGCCAGTTCATTGGCTATATTTAAGAGTGAGTTAGATGTGGCCTTTGTGGCTAAAGGGATCGGGGGGTATGGAGAGAAGGCAGGTGGCCATGATCATATTGAATGGCGGTGCAGGCTCGAAGGGCCGAATGGCCTACTCCTGCACCTATTTTCTATTCCACATTGGGGACTCAGAGCAAATACTTGGGGTCTAGTTATGGGCTTCAGTGAAGGCCCTATCTTCTGCCTTTTTTAGACTATAGAGATTTTAAAGATGCATGGCGGGAACAGAGGCCACTGAGTCCACGCCGACCAGTGATCACCTCTTATACTAACCTACACACACTAGGGACAATTTTGCAACTTACCGAAGCCAATTAACTTACAAACCTGCAGGTCTTTTGAGTGTGTGAGGAAACCGGAGCACCCGGGGGAAACTCACACGGTCAATTCAATTCAACTTTAATGTCATCGCACAAATACAAGTATCAGTACAACGAAATGCAGTTTTGCGTCAGTCCGTAGTAGTTGTACATAAAGAGAAAAAAAACAAGAAAAAAATAGAAAGAGAGAAGATTTGAAATACAGAATGATGGGGGACGGAGGGACCAGGATCGTCGGGACCCGAGTTCAGGATTGATACCTTTTCCTCATCCTGCTGGACGTGAACCTACAAACCTGTACCGCCTCCCTGATGGGAGGAGGGCAAACAGTCCATGGTTGGGGTGTGAGGGGTCTTTGATGATCTTTGATGATCACATGGAGAACGTACAAACTCTGTACTGACAGCACCCGAGGTCAGGATCGAACCTGGGTCCCTGGCCTTGTAAGGCAGGAACTCTACCGCTGCGCCACCGTGCCGCACTCAAATCTATCATCTTTCCTGGCATCCTATTGATGAGCCTGTTTTCATTAGTTCGAAAAGCTTTAACCTTCTTTAAAACTGGTGTGGAAAACATTATACAGAAGCTTCCAAAAAAACATACTCGGATAACCCTTATCTTATTAATTGCTTTCTTGGAGGAATTTGGCAAGGAATGTGACTTATTTCTTAAGGCAAACAGACTACTCTTCAACATCTGCCTTGAAGATAACATTGGTAGCTGCCTGGATTTATTTCCAAAAGTTTATTTTGAGACTACAGGGCCTACTTAAAATACAAAACATAGAACAGTAGCACCCAGGATGAAGCCCCTTGGCCCACAATGTCTGTGGCGAACATGATGACAAGATAAACTAATCTCCTCTGCCTGCACGTGATCCATATCCCTCCATTCCTTGCATATCCACACGCCTATCTAAAACCTTCGTAAACGCCACTATCGTATCTGCCTCCACCACCAGCGCCTTCCACCCATCCCCCTATGTGTAAAAAAAATTGCCCCTCACATCTCCTATAAGGAGGAGGATGAGAGGTGATCTTATACAGTTGTACAAAATCATGAAGGGTATAGATCAGGCAAATGCACCATCTCTTGCCGGGGAATCGAGAACCAGAGGGCATTGGTTTCAGGTGAGGGGGTGAAAGATTTAATAGGAGGTAACTTAAGGGGTAAGCTTTTTACACAAAGGGTGGTGGGTGCATGGGACGAGCTGCTGGACAAGGTAGTTGAGGCAGCGACTATTGCAATGTTTAAGAAATAATTGGACAGGTACATGGATGGAATATGCATGGAGGACTATAGGCCAAATGCAGGCAGGTGGGACTAGAGTAGATGGGACATGTTGGGCGGTGTAGGCAAGTTGGACCGAAGGGCCTGTTTCAATGTTGTACCACTCCAAAACATCTCCTTTAAACTCTGCCCATCTCACCTTAAAGCTTTGCCTTTTCCTTGTAGACATTTCCACCCTCTGACTGAATCGGTGATTGTTTCTCTTAAATTAATTTCCTAGTCACTTAGTATGGGGAGATCTCTCTCCCTCTCTCCCTCTCTCCCTCTCTCCTTCTCTTTCTCTTTCTCTCCCTGACGGGGGCCATCAGTGGTGGAAGATCTCAAAACACTGCAGAGTACTCGAAAAAGATTGTGCATCTTTGAAATGTACTTTTAACCTTAGCCAGAGTTGTCTTAGTACTGTCATTAGGATAGAAAGAATATCAGTTCTTAGCGTAATAGATTCATAGAACCATAGAGATATACAGCACAGAAAGCTCACCCTTTGGCCCACCCTGCCTCCTGCATTTGCAAGCCAAATTTCTGTGCTTCTGCTTCATGTCATCCAAATCTACCGCACGGTATTTATTATTTCCTGAGTATTTTGTCTTTCGTTTGTATGTTCTCTTGTCCAAAGTGGACGATACCCCCATTTCCTGTCTCATCGTTTCTTCTTGATCACTCTTAAAGACTTTAGAGATACAGTGCGGAAACAGGCCCTTCGGCCCACAGAGTCCGTGCCGACCAGTGCACTATCACCCCGTGCACTATCCTCCACATGTTCACCATTTCTACTTGATCACCCAAGGAAGTCTTATTTCCTTTTGCAGCCCTTTTGTTTGGTCCTTGCCTCTCACGGGCCTTTTGAGTTGCCTTATCTCTTCCATTTCTCATTGGAAAAGTTTTTTTTCCCAAGGGGGTGTTAATATAATAATAATATATTTTATTGTCATTGCACATAAGTGCAACGAGATTTGGGTATGCAGCTTCCAACCGATGTCATACTTAAATAACTAATAACACTTAGATTTAGATACCCCGAGAAGAATGGTTTGTAAAAATAACATTATAACAGTAAAACAGTTCAAACAGACTAATGGTGTTAATGGTCTTGTGCCTGGTAGTACAGAATGTGGAGAAATAATGGGTGTCCTTGCTTTTCATTCAAAGCACAATTGTTCTTAGAAACATAGAAAATAGGTGCAGGAGTAGGCCATTCGGCCCTTCGAGTCTGCACAGCCATTCAATATGATCATGGCTGATCATCCAACTCAGTATCCCGTACCTGCCTTCTCTCCATACCCCCTGATCCCCTTAGCC
The DNA here is from genome assembly GCF_028641065.1 of Leucoraja erinaceus. Taxonomy (NCBI): domain Eukaryota; kingdom Metazoa; phylum Chordata; class Chondrichthyes; order Rajiformes; family Rajidae; genus Leucoraja; species Leucoraja erinaceus. Next base: position 563,253 of record NW_026576542.1, read on the forward strand.
ACAAGGGCCACATCTAACTCCCTCTGAAATATAGCCAATGAACTGGCTTCAACTACCTTCTGTGGTAGAGAGTTCCAGAGATCCACCACTCTCTGTGTGAAAAATGTTTTTCTCATCTCGGTACTAAAGGATTTCCCCCTTATCCTTAAACTGTGACCCCTCAGTCACAGAGGCCGATGCCAGGAAATCCTTCAGAGGGGTGAACCCCCGTAAAGCACCTGGTCCTGATGGTATACCCGGTCGTGTTCTAAAAACCTGTGCGGACCAACTGGCGGGAGTTTTTACGGACATTTTCAACCTCTCACTTCTGAGGTCTGAGATCCCCACCTGCTTTAAAAGGGCATCAATTATACCGGTGCCCAAGAAGAGTAAGGTGACGTATCTCAATGACTATCGACCAGTGGCACTAACGCTGGTGGTGATGAAGTGCTTTGAGAGGTTGATCATGGAGCAAATCAACTCCTACCTCGACAAAAACCTGGACACACTGCAGTTCGCGTACCGCCACAACAGATCAACGGTAGATGCGATCTCGCTGGCCCTCCACTCCGCACTGGACCACTTGGACAACAAAAACTCATATGTCAGGCTGTTATTCATTGATTACAGCTCGGCATTTAACACAATCATCCCCTCCAAACTGGTTACCAAACTCGCAGAACTGGGTCTCTGCGCATCCCTCTGCAACTGGATCCTCGACTTCCTCTTCCACAGACCACAGTCTGTTCATATTGGTAGAAATGTGTCAGCCTCGATAACAATCAGCACGGGAACACCTCAAGGCTGCGTGCTCAGCCCCCTGCTGTACTCACTCTATACCCATGACTGCGTAGCGAACCACAGTGCGAACTCCATCATCAAGTTCGTTGACGACACCACTATTGTGGGGCGTATCACTGATGGGGATGAGTCAGAGTACAGAAGAGAGATCGAGCAACTGTCCATATGGTGCCAGCGCAATAACCTGGCCCTCAACACCAGCAAAACCAAGGAACTGATTGTGGACTTTGGAAGGAGTAGGAGGGGGACCCACAGCCCCATTTATATCAACGGGTCGATGGTTGAAAGGATCAAGAACTTCAAATTCCTGGATGTGCATATCTCTGAAGATCTTTCCTGGTCCGAGAACACTAACGCAATTATCAAAAAAGCTCATCAGCGCCTCTACTTCCTGAGAAGATTACGGAGAGTCGGTTTGTCAAGGAAGACTCTCTCTAACTTCTACAGGTGCACAGTCGAGAGCATGCTGACCGGTTGCATCGTGGCTTGGTTCGGCAATTTGAGCGCCCTGGAGAGGAAAAGACTACAAAAAGTAGTAAACACTGCCCAGTCCATCATCGGCTCTGACCTTCCTTCCATCGAGGGGATTTATCGCAGTCGCTGCCTCAAAAAGGCTGGCAGTATCATCAAAGACCCACACCATCCTGGCCACACACTCACCTCCCTGCTACCTTCAGGTAGAAGGTACAGGAGCCTGAAGACTGCAATAACCAGGTTCAGGAATAGCTACTTCCCCACAGCCATCAGGCTATTAAACCTGGCTCGGACAAAACTCTGATTATTAACAACCACTTTCTGTTATTTGCACTTTACCAGTTTATTTATTCATGTGTGTATATATTTATATCATGGTATATGGACACATTTATCTGTTTTGTAGTAAATGCCTACTATTTTCTGTGTGCTTAAGCAAAGCAAGAATTTCATTGTCCTATAAAGGGACACATGACAATAAACTCACTTGAACTTGAACTTGTCCTGGACTTCCCTAACATCGGGAACAATCTTTCTGCATCTAGCCTGTCCAACCCCTTAAGAATTTTGTAAGTTTCTATAAGATCCCCCCCAATCTTCTAAATTCTAGCGAGTACAAGCCGAGTCTATCCAGTCTTTCTTCATATAAAAGTCCTGACATCCCAGGAATCAGTATGTTTAAATGATAATGTTTAATATTTAATGTTTTATGTGTCATTCCTAACTCACTGTATGTCATGTTGTCACTTGTGGGCGGAGCACCAAGGCAAATTCCTTGTATGTGAATACTTGGCCAATAAACGTATTCATTCATTCATTCATCTGCAGTTTCTTCCTCCACGTATTATCTGATGTGAGATTATTTGATTTGAAGATTATTTGATTTGATTTTACTGTACCTCAGTACAAGTGACATTTTTATTTCATTTTCAAAATGAAATTTTGACATTGAATATTTTGATGAATTACCTTGTCAAGATGTTAAAAATGATAAGGATGTTAAGAGATTGTGCACATTCTCATAGATGGGAATCAAGGGAAAGGATTATAAACACAAAAAGCTGGAGTAACTCAGCGGGTCAGACAGCATCTCTGGAGAAAAATGCATTCCCCAGAGATGCTGACTGTCCAGCTGAGTTACTCCAGCTTTTTGTGTCTATCTTCGGTTTAAACCAGCATCTACAGTTCCTTCCTACGCAAAGATAATAATCTTGACATTCAAGCTCAGTAGTTTTGTAGTGAAATAAGGAAGAGAATGTTTCCTGCAGCAGGTATTTGATGCTGGATCATGAAAGTTTCAACAATAAGGTTGATAGTTTTTTTAAAAATTTGGACAAGGCATTTGGAACAGAAGGCGTGCACATCAAGTTATTTTCGTTCAGAGATACAGTGCAGAAACAGGCCCTTCGGCCCACCGCTTCCGCGCCGACCAACGAGCCCCGCACATTAACACTATCCTACACCCACGAGGGACAATTTTTATATTCACCAAGCCAATTAACCTACAAACCTGTACGTCTTTGGAGTGTGGGAGGAAACCGAAGATCTGGGAGGAAACCCACGCAAGTCACGGGGAGAACGTGCAAACTCCATATAGACAGCACCCGTAGTCGGGATTGAACCCTGGTCTCCGGAGCTGCAGTTGCTGTAAGGCAGCAACTCTACCGCTGCACCACCACCAAGTTATAGATGAGGCACGATATAGGGTGGCACAGGGGCGCAGCGGTAGAGTTGCTGCCCTGCAGCATCAGAGACCCGGGTTCCATCCTGACTACGGGTGCTGTCTGTAGGGAGTTTGTACGTTCACCCCGTGACCACGCTGGTTTTTTCCGGGTGCTCCGGTTTCCTCCCACACTCCAAACACGTGTAGATTTGTACACAATGGACCATTGTGGGCTCCACATTTCCTTGACTATTGTTGCTTTCTCCATATCTTCCATTCATTTGTCCTAAGTATCGTCTATATCTCTTGTTCCCCTTTCCCCTGACTCACAGTCTGAGGAAGGATCTTGACCCTGAAACGTCACCTATTCCTTTTCTCCAGAGATGCTGCCTGACCCGCTGAGTTACTCCAGGATTTATGTCTGTCTTCAGGTTTGATGGTTAATTGGCTTTGATGAAAATTGTAAATTGGCTCTAGATAGTGCCAGTTTATATGGGTCACTGGTTTGCCCAGATTGGTGGGCCGAAGGACCTGTTTCTGCACCATATCTGGAAAAAAAACCTAAACTAAGCTAAGATAGACACAAAAAGCTGAGGTCGCTCAGCAGGACAGGCAGCATCTGTGGATAGTCTGAAGAAGGGCCTCGACCCGGAACGTCACACATTCCTTCTTGCTGGGTTGCATCTATCTTGAGCATGGAAGGTTTGTTTGGTTAGAGAGTTAAGGGCCTGTCCCACTTGGACGTCATTTGTGCGTCATGACACATGTGTCGTGCATCGTGACACGTAAATGACGCGCAAATGACGCCTTTATCCACTCGTCTTGCGGCACAGAGGCGCAGCAGGTAAGGGCTGCTGCCGCACAGCTTCGATACCCGAGTTGGATCATCACGTCGGGTGCTGTCTGTATGGCGTTTGTGCGTTCTGCCTGTGGCCGCGTGGGTTTTCTCCGGGTGGTCCGGTTTCCTCCCACATCCCAAAGCTGTGCAGCTTTGCAGGTTAATTGGCCTGGGTAAATTGTGCCTTGTGTGAAGGGAGTGGGTGCAAAAGAGGGATAACATAGAACTATTGTGGACGGGGGCTGCACTAGCTGTTACCATGCTGCATCTTTAAAATAATCAAAGCCCCCTCATGGTGGCGCAGCGGTAATGTTGCTGCCGTTACAGCAAAATGCAACGCCGGAGACCCAGGTTCCATCCCGACTACAGGCACTGTCTGTGCGGAGTTTGTACATTCTCCCCGTAACCTGCGGTTTTCCCTCACATTCCAACGACGTGCAGGTTTATAACCATATAACAATTACAGCACGGAAACAGGCCATCTCGACCCTTCTAGTCCGTGCCGAACACGTATTCACCCCTAGTCCCATATACCTGCGCTCAGACCATAACCCTCCATTCCTTTCCCGTCCATATAACTATCCAATTTATTTTTAAATGATAAAAACGAACCTGCCTCCACCACCTTCACTGGAGGTCTGTAGGATAATTGGCTTGATAAATGTAACATTTGTCCAGTATAAAATTGTCGAACTTCCAGTATAGTCCCTGGTGGACTCTTTGGAAGTTACAAGGACCTCCTGTCAATTGCTATGTTTCGTCCTGTCCCCACCTCTTTTCCAACATTCTGCCCCCCTACTACAATCAGTCTGAAGAAAGGTTCCAATGCCACGCAATTGCGTACAGTTTTGGTCTCCTAATCTGAGGAAAGATATTCTTGCCACAGAGGGAGTACAGAGAAGACTGATTCACCAGACTGATTCCTGGGATGTCAGGTCTTTCATATGAAGAAAGACTGGATAGACTCGGCTTGTACTCGCTAGAATTTAGAAGATTGAGGGGGGATCTTATAGAAACTTACAACATTCCTAAGTGGTTGGACAGGCTAGATGCAGGAAGATTGTTCCGATGTTGGGGAAGTCCAGAACAAGGCGCCACAGTTTAAGGATAAGGGGGAAATCTTTGAGGACCGAGATGAGAAAAATATTTTTCACACAGAGAGTGGTGAATCTCTGGAATTTTCTGCCACAGAGGGTAGTTGAGGCCAGTTCATTGGCTATATTTAAGAGGGAGTTAGATGTGGCCCTTGTGGCTAAGGGGATCAGGGGGTATGGAGAGAAGGCAGGTATGGGATACTGAGTTGGATGATCAGCCATGATCATATTGAATGGCGGTGCAGACTCGAAGGGCCGAATGGCCTACTCCTGCACCTATTTTCTACGTTTCTATTCCCTCCAGAGATACTGCCGGACCCGCTGAGTCACTCCAGCACTTTGCAGTTAGCTCAGATTCCAGCATCTGCAGTTCCCTGTGTCTCCATGATGAATACTGGTGCTGAGACAGCGAGTTCACTAAAAGTCTGAATACTTTGACCTCCGCTGCGGTAACATAAAAAGTATGGGAAGACTCTCTTGAATTTGCATCAAGATCTTCAAAAGAAAAATATGTATGGATGGTCGACAGAGGCAAAATTAACCAGGTTTCAAAACATTGTGTGGCATTAAGTCGAAGACTGGCAGCAGCCCCACAGATTTCTCCAAAAGATAGACACAAAATGCTGGAGTAACTCTGCGGGACAGGCAACATCTCTGGAGAGAAGTTTCAGGTCGAGACCCTTCTTCAGACTGATGCCTGTCAATGTCTAAGATACCTTTTTACAGGAGGTTCCTGTACCTCCATTCAGCACAGTTAAAAGAAAAACACTAATGTTGAGCAGAACTCTTTGTAACCATAGATGTGGACACTAAACTGCTCCAGGCAAACTAGAAAAGTTACTTGTCTCAATGCCAACAATGTATCAGATTTCTTTTATCTTGATCAGGCTGACTAATGGTACTTGAAAAGCAATGTATTTAGTCTACAGTTTTTGTATTTGATTTGGTTTTTCGTGACCTTTACTACCGAATGCATCTTAAAAGCAAGCAATAAACTAACTGTGACTTGTAGCCTTTTATAACTGGTGATTTTAAAGCACAGAAACAGCATTGACAACTCTTAAAGGGGCTGTCTCACTTGGGCGACCTAATCCGCGGGTTCTGGCGAGTTTGTCCTCGACTCATACTCGCAGCATGGTCGACACGAGGTCCTGGGAGGTCTTTGTAACTCTCCTTCATGCTCGAGAGTGGTCCCCGCGTACTCGAGTCCTCAGCTAGGTCGCGGCGTATTTTTCAACATGTTGAAAAATGCCTGCGAGTAAAAAAAGTCGCCATGGAAAAAAATTGATATTTTTTTACTTGTGGGTTTAGTCGAGGTAGGTCCTAGTAGGTCATAATGCTATTTTTAGGTAGTCAATCAAAGTTAATTGAAGGTAGTCGAAGGTAAAGCTCATTGAGAAAAAAAAGGTAAGAATGCCCGCTAAACTTTATTAAACGATGCCTGGCTTCTTAAAAGTGTCTCCACTCCTTCTCCCCCCCCCCCTTCTCCCCCTTTCTCCCCCCTTCCCCCCCCCCCCCCTCTCTCCCCTTCTCTCCCCTTCTCTCTCCCTCCTCCCCCCCCCCCCCCCCCGCGCTCTCTAAAGGACTTACCGCACACTGTGCCAGCCGTCTTTCACCTTTCTGTTCATCGCGGGTGTGAATTTCAGACAGCGCTCCCCCGCTTTCCCTGGCCCCCGCCTTTGCGATGTGTTTGTGTGTGTGTGTTTGTGTGTGTGCAAACGGTCGATCCGGCTCGCGGTTTCAACGTTGACGGTCGATCCACCTCGAGGCTTTCCAGGCAAGTCCCCTCGAGCTTGAAGGTCGAAGACAGTCGCTGAAAAGTCACGTCAGTCGGACAGGCCTTTAATTCCGCAGTGTAGGCAAGAAGCAAAAAACAAACTCAGCGGGTCAGGCAGCATGTGTGAAGGGGATGGGCAGGCGATGTTTCTAGTCGAGACCCGTCTTAGGAGAGCCTATTTCCAGGCAGGCATCCTCGGAGGAGCTTTTGCATTGCAGCAGTAAAACGGAGGCACAAAAAACTGCAGAGGCTGGAACCATGAGCAAATAATACACAGTGCAAGAGGAACGCAGCGGATCAGGGAGCATCCATCGTGGGAAAGCACAGATGACAATGCATGAACAAGAAGGGTCCCAACCTGAAACGTCGTCCTTCAAGATTCCAGCATCTGCAGTTTCATGTGTCCTCAGTGGCACAATAATATTTCTGTCAAAATACAAAACAATTAATGCCACTGCTTGACGTGCTCAGATATCATGGCCCTGAAATGATTGGCTTGCAAACGGAAGGCAATACACCGTGAGGCTATACCAATATCTTGTACAGCTGCAACGTTCATGTAATCCTTGAAGGTCAACATGACAAATGCCTTCATCAGCATCCGATCTACCAGTGACACCACTTTCAGGCAACTGGCAGGGAACATACAGCGGCAGAGCTGCTGCCTTACAGCGCCAGAGACCCGGGTTCGATCCTGGCTATGTGCTTGTCTGTACGAGTTTGTACGTTCTCCCCGTGACGTGCGTGGATTTTCTCCGGGATCTTCGGTTTCCTCACACAGTCCAAAGACGTACAGGTTTGTCGGTTAGTTGGTTTGGTGTTTATGTAAAATAGTTCCTAGTGTGTGTAGGGTAGTGTTAAGGGCATGTTCCACTTGGGGCGTCATTTGCGTGTCATGCAGATGGCGCTCGAAGATTTTGTACATCCCAAAATCCTGGGGCCGCGACGTGAACGCTCTCTCCTTGACCCCTTTAGGAATCCTGAAAGGAAATCATTGCACAGCACCAGTTTCGCCAAGAACTCAGAGTATTCTACAGCGACAGCTTTGGTGCGGACTCGGTGGGTCAAAGGGCTTGTTTCCACGCTGTATCTCTAAATTAAACCAAAATAAACACCTGCAGTTTCTTTGGGTGCAATTCGCCGTTCCTCAGCCCACTTGCCAAGCCGATCATGACCTCGCTGTCATTGTTGGTGACCTTTGTCACTGTGTACGACACCACCAATTTTAGTTTGCTTTTAGTGTGAAAGAGGTGGAGCGCACAGGCCTTGAACCTGGTGAGACGCAGGAGGAGCCCGACCAGGACTCATCCCACAGAGCCCACTCCCTCAATGCACTAGAGTCTCCCAAACCCTGCAGAGTGGTTATAAAGATGGCTGATCCGTGGGCGGCTGCTGCTGGGACGCAAGTCGGGGTTTGATTAACCCCGGCTGGGTCGCCTTGGCGAGGGTGTCTGATGTTGTGAGACCCGAAACACCCGATGACCCCAGGTCACATCACTGAGGATGTATCCCAGCGCATCTAGAAGATGTATCTTTTTCACTCTTCATGTCAAATTCCAGCCTGTGCAGTACAGGTATTTTGCTTTCATGTAGAGTTAATGCAAAAGGGAACACATCAGACATATTACATGGGAGCACCCACAGAATGGGGAGCTTTTCCTATGTGATCCTTTTTACTCTACAAGTGGCATCACCAAGCTAAGTATTGCATCAATATTAGTTCAGCATTGTGGTTACTTGATGTGCATACACTGAAAAAGCAGTGATTATCGAATGCGACACAGGGGCGCAGCTGGTAGAACTGCTGCCTCAAAGTGCCAGAGACCAAGATTTCATCCCAAACTCACATGCTGTCTGGATAAAGTCTCCCTTTGACTCTGTGGGATTTCTTCCGGGTGCTCCGATTTCCTCCCGCATCCCAAAGAAGTGCAGGCTTGTATGTTAACTGTCCTCTGCACAAATTGCCCCTAGTGTGTAGGGAGTGGCTGGGGTAGTGGCTCAACAGAGAACTCATGTGAACAGGCGATCGATGGCCAGCGTGGACTTGGTGGGCTGAAGAGCCTGTTTCCATGCTGTACCATTAAATCAATTCATTTAACACCAGAAAAATACAGTGCCATCTGCAAACTTACTCATTATTACAAGTTGTTGGAGTGCAGTCCAAAAGTAAGTAAGTAAGTAAGTAAATTGTATTTATATAGCACATTTAAATCAACTTGCGTTGAAACCAAAGTGCTTTACATAGAAGAAATAATTAGGTTTCGGTACATCCATAGAAAAATTAAAAAAAAATTAATTTAAATTAAAAGTCTTCAAGGGTACTGCAGAAATGCAAGCCTTTCTTGGAGATATTTTTAATGACAATACAGGTTTGAGGTGCGTGCAGGGGAATTTCCATGAGGTTATAGATACACAGAAAATAGGTGCAGGACCCCGTGCCTGCTTTCTCCCCATATCCCTTGATTCCACTAGCCCCTAGAGCTCTATCTAACTCTCTCTTAAATCCATCCAGTAACTTGGCCTCCACTGCCCTCTGTGGCAGGGAATTCCACAAATTCACAACTCTCTGGGTGAAAAAGTTTTTTCTCATCTTAGTTTTAAATGGCCTCCCCTTTATTCTTAGACTGTTGTCCCTGGTTCTGGACTTGTCCCAACATTGGGAACATTTTTCCAGCATCCAGCTTGTCTGGTCTTTTTATAATTTTATACGTTTCTATAAGACCCCCCCTCATCCTAAATTCCAGTGAATACAAGCCCACTCTTTCCAATCTTTACTTATATGACAGTCCCGCCAACCCGGGGATTAACCTCGTGAACCTACGTTGCACTCCCTCAATAGTAAGAATGTCCTTCCACAAATTAGAGACCAAAACTGCACACAATACTCCAGATGTGGTCTCACCAAGGCCCTGTACAACTGCAGAAGGACCTCTTTGCTACTAAACTCAAATCCTCTCGTTATGAAGGACAACGTGCCATTAGCTTTCTTCACTGCCTGCTGTACCTGCATGTTTACTTTCAGTGACCGGTGTACAAGGACCCCCAGGTCTCGATGCACTTCCCTTTTTCCTAACCTGACACCATTGAGATAATAATCTGCCTCCGTGTTCTTGCCAGCAAAGTGGATAACCTCACATTATCTACATTATACTGCATCTGCCATGCATCTGCCCACTCACTCAACCTGTCCAAGTCACCCTGCAACCTCCTAGCATCCTCCTCACAGTTCACACTGCTACCCAGCTTTGTGTCATCTGCAAATTTGCTCATGTTACTTTTACTCGCATCATCTAAATCATTAATATATATACTTGCGGCCCCAGCACCGAGCCTTGTAGCACTCCACTCGGCACTGCCTGCCATTCTGTCAGAGACCCGTTTATTCCTACTCTTTGTTTCCTGTCTGCCAACCAATTCTCTATCCATGTCAATACCCTACCCCCAATACCATGTGCTCTAATTTTGCCCACTGATCTCCTGTGTGGGACCTTATCAAAGACTTTCTGAAAGTCCAGATACACTACCTCCACTGGCTCTCCTTCATCCATATTACTTGTTACATCCTCAAATTCCAGAAGATTAGTCAAGCAGGATTTCCCCTTCATAAATCCATGCTGACTTGGACCAATCCTTTTACTGCTATCCAAATGCGCTGTTATTACTTCTTTAATAATTGACTCCAGCATCTTCCCCACCACCGATGTCAGCATATGATTATCTTAATCATGGATGTTATCACAAGAAAGTTACCCTTTCAGACTAGGTGTATCTTACGGGGTATTTCCACCAGCTCAACACAGATGGTGATCAGAGGAGACTCAAGGAACTACAGATGCCAGTTTACTAAAAGAAGACACAAAGCATTTGAGCCACAAACCTCGAATTGTTAGTCCAGGCCTCTACTTTAGTTGAATTTAGTTTAGAGAAACGGTGCAGAAACAGGCCCATTGGCCCACCTAGTCCACACCAACCAGCGATCCCGTACACTAGCACTATCCTATACCCAATAGGGACAATTTACAATTTTACCAAAGCCTATTAATCTACAAACCTTTGGAGTGCGGGAGGAACCTGGAGCACCGGGAAAAAACCAACGTGGCCACGGGAGGAACGTACAAACTCCATACAGACAGCACCCGTAGTCAGGATCGAACCGGGGTCTCTGGCACTGTGAGGCAGCAACTGTACCGCTGCGTCACCGTGCCGCCCCATTACTAATCTGGCAATTTAACCACTGCACCATCACCTTCACCATACCCCTCTAACATTGAACCAGTTTCACTCTTGGTGGCATTTTGAGTACCGATGTACAATAAGATCCAAGAATGTAATGTTTGGGCTTAAATCGAGGGATAAATCGTTGATGGGACACAGGAGCGGCATTGTGGTTGTGTTACTGATCGGCATGGTGGGACCATGGGCATTGAGGAAGCACATACCTTCTCTCTCTAGTTGCCCTTACGTTCTTTCCAAAGGACACAAAGTAGCAATGTTACAAAATTTTGAGATTTAAAAAATCAAGTCTGCAATTTATCCCATCAGATAAAGCATAACAATAAGTTTAATTTGACACCAAATTCACTTTCATATCTCAAGTATTAAAAAAGTTATGACCATTTTCATACTCGGAAATTAGCATCTTGTTCCCTATTGATTTTCAATGGACATTACAAAAAAGCTGTGATCTTGGATAGTCAAACGCCCATTTCTTAAGGAAAGATTAACATTTTTAAATAGCCTAAGTGTCCAAAGATTATTCACAAATAATTCACAATATAACATGATTTTTATATCTAATTTACATTAATTTATAGGCCAAATGGAAGGAATTTAGTGTTCAATTGCTGTAAATAAATGCCCATTTAAATCGGCTTTCTAGTGGGTTCATGTGAACGCGCTGGTTTAGAACGTTGACATAGCGCTGGATTAGTGCCCTCAAATGCCGAGAAAAATACTGCGGGATATAAAAAGCCCAAAATAAACTACTCGCTATAGATAACTTGATATTCAGGGTTATATATATGCCCCATTTAATGTAAAAATAAGGTACATACCTTTAATTGTTTGCTTTATAAAACCCTGGGGCTGCGAGAGGTTGCGGAATCAGAGAGTAATTTTAAAACTATTATAACTATATTATCGAGGCCTATAAAACTAATAATACCTTTTGCGACCGGGTCTTGCAGCGATTTTTCGTTAATGATTTACTAGGCTGAACATGTGCGATTAGTACAGCCTAGTAAAAATCGCGTTTTAAACCCGCCCCCTCCAAACAGCGCCAAAATCGCTGACATGGCTGAGGGCAGATTCCCAATGACGATTCAGGTAGGTTTTGTAACATACCTACACAAAGTGCTGGAGTAACTCAACAGGACAGGCAGCATCTCTGGAGATCATGGATAGATCAGATTGAGACCCTTCTTCAGACTGTTTGGTGGGGGGGGGGGGCAGAGGTAAGAAAGTTGGACGAAAGGTTGGGGCAGGACAGAGCCCTGCGAGTGATGGGTGGATACAGGGGTTGGTTGATAGGCAGACGGTTGGACAAATGTCAGACATGAAAAGACAAAACCTTTAAGACAAGGGTAGAAGCATTGCAACTTGTGAAGCCAGAGGATGGACAATGGGTAGAAGGGGAGGGGGAGGGGGAAATGGGTGCATGTTCAGGTGGGGCACAGGGAAAAGAGGGGGCAGGGGAGAAAAGGACGGAATTTGTAGATGGGGTTACCTAAAATTGGAGAATTCAATGTTCATACGTTGGGGTGTAAGCTGCCCAAGTGGAATATGAGGTGCTGTTCCTCCAGTTTGCATGCGGCTCACTCTGACACTGAGGAGGACCAGGATTGAAAGGTCAGTGTGAAAATGGGAAGGGGAGTTAAAATGGGAGATAGCAACAGGGCGATCCAACAGGCCGAGCGCAAGTGTTTGCCGAAACGGTCAACGAGTCAACAATTGGTCTTGTCGGTGTAAAGGAGGCCACATCATGAACACCGGATGCAGTAGAGGACGTTAGAGGAGGTGCATGTCAACCTCTATCTCACCCCGGAAGTACTGCTGAGGTCCCTGGATGGAGATGAGGGAAGAGGTATAGGGACAGGTGTTGCATATCCTGTGGTTGCAGGAGAAAGTACCTGGGGAGGGGTTGTGTAGGGACGAGAGAACCAAGGAGTTGCAGAGGGAGTGGTCTCTGCAGAAGGTGGAAAGGGGTGCGGAAGGGAAGATGCTACCAGTGGTGGGATCACGTTGGAGGTGGCGGAAATGTCGGAGGATGATGTGTTAGACGCAGAGGCTGGTGGGGTGAAAGGTGAGGACCAGGGGAACTATCATTGTTCCATCTGGGGGGAGGGGGAGCGAGAGGTGAACTAAGAGACACGGAGGAGATGCCAGTGAGGGATTCATCAATGACAGAAGTGGGGAAACCACGTTTACTAAAGAAAGATGACATCTCGGATATCCTGGAATTAAAAGCTTAATCTTGCAAACAAATGCAGCAGAGAAATTGAGAGTTGGGGATAGCGTCTTTGCAAGTGGCAGGGTGGGAGGAGGCGTAGCCACTTTGTCTACTGTACTTGAGTGTGAGCTGATTGGTTTCTATGTATGGTATATATCATCTGTGTGGATAAAATGCAGGACAAAGCTTTACACTGTACCTCGGTACATCTGACGACAATAAAACTAAACATATCATAAGGTAAAGAACAAGTGATGAGTAATACAATGTTGGACATTTCATGTTATCAACTCTGACTAAATATCTTCTCTCAGATGACTCAAATTATTATAATAATGATATTAAGGGAAACCACAGACCTGCCATAAATTAATATTGATACAATTTATTACATGTTCATTAGTTCATGTTATAGGAGCAGACTTAGGCCATTCGGCCCATCATGTCTACTCCGCCGTTCACTCATGGCTGATCTATCTCTCCCTCTCAATCCCATTCTCCTGCCTTCTCCCCATAACCTCTGACACCTGTACTAATCAAGAATCTATCTATCTCTGCCTTAAAAAAAAAACCCCAATGTCTTGGCCTCCACAGCCTTCTGTAGCAACGAATTCCTCAGAAATGTCTCCTCACCTCCTTTTATACTGAGGTTGTGCCCCCTGGTCCTAGACTATCCCACTAGTGGAAACACCCTCTCCACATCCACTCTATCCAGACTTTTAACTATCAATTAATGAAATCCCTCTTATCCTTCTAAATTCCAGCGAGTTCAGGCCTAGAGCGTCAAATGCTCGTCATATGTTTTTTTTCAACAGTTGCATCTTAGCTCAATACTTTGCATGTTGTTAGATGCCTTTGATGGTGTTAGACGCCTTACAACTCGGCACGGTGGTGTAGCGGTAGAGTTGCTGCCTCACAGCGCCACAGACCCAGGTTTGATGCTGTCTGTACGGAGTTTGTACATTATCCCTGTGGTTTTCTCCGGGTGCTCCAGTCACCTCCCACATTACAAAGATGTGTGGGTTTGTAGGTGCATTGGCTTCTATGAAAGAAAATTGAGTTTAATTTAGTTTAGAGATACAGCGCGGAAACAGGCCGTTCGGCCCACTGAGACCCCACCGACCAGCGATCCCCGCACACTAACACTATCCTACACACACAAGGGACAATTTACACATACACCAAGCCAATTAACCTACATACCTGTACATATACCTGTACATCTTTGGAGTGTGGGAGGAAACCAAAGATCTTGGATAAAACCCACGCGGTCACGGGGAGAACGTACAAACTCCATAAAGACAGCGCCCATAGTCGGGATTGAACCCGGGTCTCTGGTGCTGCAGGTGATAATTGATCGGCACAGACTCAGTGGGCCGAAGGGCCTGTTTTCAGGCTGTGTTCTGAAAAAAAAGACCTTTGTGGAAATATTTATGATACTCTAATCGCTTCTAATTTCAATCTCATAATTTGAAGTCCTCTTATTTCAATATCGTACACTATCTAATTATTCATATAAAAATAAGGATGGGAAATTGAATTATCTGGCAAAGAACATGTAGACAGGGTGATAAAGAATGCTGTTGTTACATTGGCCTTCATCAGTCAGGGTTTTGATAATAGATTTGTTATCAGACATCAGTCTGAAGAAGGGTGTCAACCAGAAACGTCACCCATTCCTTCTCTTCAGAGATGCTGCCTGTCCCGCTGAGTTACTCCAGCATTTTGTGTCTGTCTATTGATTATAGAAGTTGGGATATTATGTTGTAATTGTACAAGATGTTGGTGAGGACACATTGGGTGTATTTTCTTCAGTTTCCCCCTGCTATAGGATGGATGTCAGTAAACTGGATCTACTACAGATTACAGAGAAGGTTTATGAGGATGTTGCCAGGACTTGAGGGCTTCAGCCATAGAAAGAGGTTGATCAGGCTGGAACTTTATTCCTTGGAGCGCAGGAGGATGAGGAGTGATCTTATATAGGGCGAATGCACAGTCTTTTACACAGAGTAGGGGAATGAAGAACCATAGGACATACGTTTAATGTGAGAGGAGAAAGATTTAATATGAACCTTTTACCCCTGTCCCACTTGGGCTATTTTTTAGCGACTACAGGCGACTAGGCTGTTGCCACATGACTTCAGAATTAAGGGACAGAAGTTTAGGGGTAACATGAGGGGGAACTTCTTTACTCAGAGAGTGGTAGCGGTGTGGAATGAGCTTCCAGTGGAAGTGGTGGAGGCAGGTTCGTTGGTATCATTTAAAAATGAAATTGGATAGGCATATGGATGAGAAGGGAATGGAGGGTTATGGTATGAGTGCAGACAGGTGGGACTAAGGGAAAAAAAGTTGTTCGGCACGGACTTGTAGGGCCGAGATGGCCTGTTTCCGTGCTGTAATTGTTATATGGTTATATGGTTGCCGGGGTGCCGCCTGTATGGTCTCCTCAGTCGCCCAAAGAGTCGTACCTTTTTTCTGGTCGCCACTGGATTTTGAAATGTACAAAACTTTTTGGCGACAATCGGCGCCCGTTGGCTTGACGCCAACGTTCGTAGCTTGACGTAGGTGTTGTCGTAGGTTGTTGCCAGGATGGCGTAGGTTGTTGCCAGGATGGCGTAGGTGGTGAATTCCATTGGCGACTACCTACGTCAACCGACGGCACGTACCGGCGACTGAATTGTCTTACCTTGCCGTAGCTTGTCGCGGTGGACATAGGTTGTCCTAGGTGTGGTCGTAGGTGGACGTCCTAATGGACGCCGGTTGGCAGTAGCTTGCCGTATCTTGACGTTGACTAGGTGGTAGGTTGTCGTAGCCATTGTCATAGACATTGTCGTGGGGGTGTCCAGTCGCCGGTTTCTCGGTGACCTGTTACAACTATGATAGTCATTGGCTGTCGCCGAAAAAATCACCTAGGTGGGACAGACCCATAAGGGACACCTTTTTCACTCAGAAGTTGATGGGTGTACGGAACAAGCTGCCAGAGGAGATAGTTGAGGCAGGTACAATATCAACATTCAAAAGACATTTGGACAGGTAAATGGAAAGGAAAGGTTCAAGAGACAAGAGATTGTCATATGTATCGAAAACAGAACAATTAAATTATTTGGGCAGGGGTATGGGCCAAACTCAGCAAATGGGGCTAGTTAGATGGGGCAAGATGGCGCATCTTGGTCAGCATGGATGAATTGGGCTGAATGGCCTGTATGATTCTATGACTCTAAGTAAGACTTTAACTCTCGTAGTTGTAAATATTAAGTTAGCTTTGCATCAGCAGGACATATGAAAGAAAAGAGAGACAGACACAAAATGCTGGAGTAACTCAGCGGGTCAGGCAGCGTCTCTGGAGAAAAGGAACAGGTGACCAGGCGAACAGTTAGGGCTTTATTCTTTGGAGCGCAGAAGGTTAAGGGGGGACTTGATAGAGGTCTTTAAAATGATGAGAGGGATAGGCAGAGTTGACGTGGATAAGCTTTTCCCACTGAGTAAGGAAGATTCAAACAAGGGGACACGATTTGAGAATTAAGGGACAGAAGTTTAGCGGTAACATGAAAGGGAACTTATTTACTCAGAGAGTGGTAGCGTGGAATGAGCTTCCAGTGAAGGTGGTGGAGGCAGGTTTGTTTTTATCATTTAAAAATAAATTGGATAGTTATATGGACGGGAAAGGTATGGAGGGTTATGGTCTGAGCGCAGGTATATGGAACTAGGGGAGAATACGTGTTCGGCACGGACTAGAAGGGTCGAGATGGCTTGTTTCCGTGCTGTAATTGTTATATGGCTATATGGTTATTATATGGTGACGTTTCGGGTCGAGACTGTCCTTCAGACTGAGAGTCAGGTGAGAGGGAAACTAGAGGTATGGAAAGGTACAAAGAACAAACGAATGAAAGGTATGAAAAGAACAAGTCAAAGCTAGCAACGATGATCAAGCAAAAGGTAGAGCCCACAATGGTCCATTGTTGGCTGTTGAGAAGGGGATCACAAGTGGATACAAACAGTGAAACTAAGCAGGATGACAATGAAACTAGCAGGACAACAAGGGTGGTGGAGGGGTGGAGAGCGAGGGAATCAAGGGTTACTGGAAGTTAGAGAAATCAATATCGTACCACTAGATGGTAAGCTGCCCAAGCGAAATATGAGGTGCTGTTCCTCCATTTGTTCTTGGTGTCTGCCAGGGAGACACTTCCTTCATTTGATCTTTGTACCTTTTCATCTTACCCCTCCTTTCCCTCTCCCCTGACTCTCAGTCTGAAGAAAGCATCTCAACCCGGGACATCACCCATTCCTTCTCTCCGGAGATGCTGCCCGTCCCACTGAGTTACTCCTGCATTTTGTGTCCATCTTCAGTGTAAAACAGCAGTTCCTTCCCACACATGTGAAAGATAAGGATCGGTAACTTTTGGCAGAGAGGATGATGATGACATCCATGGATTAAGGACTCTTTTCAGACTTCATCACTGCTGATGTAATCACAGGAACAATTTCCTCTTCCCTTCCAGTTGCTATGGTGACTACACCACCCTCTGTGTTCACTGTTTCTGGCATTTCACCAAAACAATGCAAATGAACCGAGGTGCAAAAGCACCTTTCCCGATATATGCAGAACAATATGTTCACTCAGTGACACGGGCAGTCATTGAGTCAAAGAGTCATAGAGTGTGGAGCACAACTTGCCCACACCCATCAACATGCCCCATCTACACTAGTCCCACCTACTTACATTTGGCCCATAACCCTCTAAACCGTCCTATCCATGTGCCTGTCTAAATGTTTCTTAAATATTACGATCGTCCCTGCCTTAAACATTGCGGTAGTCCCTGCCTTAAACATTGCGCCTTAAACATTGCGATAGTCCCTGCCTTAAACATTGCGATAGTCCCTGCCTTAAACATTGCGATAGTCCCTGCCTTAAACATTGCGGTAGTCCCTGCCTTAAACATTGCGATAGTCCCTGCCTTAAACATTGCGACTTAAACATTGCGGTAGTCCCTGCCTTAAACATTGCGATAGTCCCTGCCTTAAACATTGCGATAGTCCCTGCCTTAAACATTGCGATAGTCCCTGCCTTAAACATTGCGATAGTCCCTGCCTTAAACATTGCGGTAGTCCCTGCCTTAAACATTGCGGTAGTCCCTGCCTTAAACATTGCGGTAGTCCCTGCCTTAAACATTGCTATCGACCCTGCCTTAAACATTGCGATCGACCCTGCCTTAAACATTGCGATAGTCCCTGCCTTAAACATTGCGGTCCCTGCCTTAAAAATTACGTCCCTGCCTTAAACATTGTCCCTGCCTTAAACATTGCGATAGTCCCTGCCTTAAACATTGCGATAGTCCCTGCCTTAAACATTGCGATAGTCCCTGCCTTAAACATTGCGATCGACCCTGCCTTAAACATTGCAATAGTCCCTGCCTTAAACATTGCGGTAGTCCCTGCCTTAAACATTGTCCTTGCCTTAAACATTGCGATAGTCCCTGCCTTAAACATTGCGGTAGTCCCTGCCTTAAACATTGCGATTGTCCCTGCCTTAAACATTGTCCCTGCCTTAAACATTGCGATAGTCCCTGCCTTAAACATTGCGATAGTCCCTGCCTTAAACATTGCGATAGTCCCTGCCTTAAACATTGCGGTAGTCCCTGCCTTAAACATTGCGATCGTCCCTGCCTTAAACATTGCGATCTTAAACATTGCGATCGTCCCTTCCTTAAACATTGCGGTAGTCCCTGCCTTAAACATTGCGGTAGTCCCTGCCTTAAACATTGTCCCTGCCTTAAACATTGCGATAGTCCCTGCCTTAAACATTGCGGTAGTCCCTGCCTTAAACATTGCGATAGTCCCTGCCTTAAACATTGCGGTAGTCCCTGCCTTAAACATTGCGGTAGTCCCTGCCTTAAACATTGCGATAGTCCCTGCCTTAAACATTGCGATAGTCCCTGCCTTAAACATTGCGATAGTCCCTGCCTTAAACATTGTGATAGTCCCTGCCTTAAACATTGCGGTAGTCCCTGCCTTAAACATTGCGCTAGACTCTACCTTAAACATTGCGCTAGTCCCTGCCTTAAACATTGTCCCTGCCTTAAACATTGCGATAGTCCCTGCCTTAAACATTGCGATAGTCCCTGCCTTAAACATTGCGATAGTCCCTGCCTTAAACATTGCGATAGTCCCTGCCTTAAACATTGCGATAGTCCCTGCCTTAAACATTGCGATCGTCCCTGCCTTAAACATTGCGGTAGTCCCTGCCTTAAACATTGCGATAGTCCCTGCCTTAAACATTGTCCCTGCCTTAAACATTGCGATAGTCCCTGCCTTAAACATTGCGGTAGTCCCTGCCTTAAACATTGCGATAGTCCCTGCCTTAAACATAGTCCCTGCCTTAAACATTTCGATAGCACCTTAAACGTTGCAATAGTACCAGCCATAGAGGAGTTCCTGCCCTATCAAGGAGATGAGCAGTCATACAGTAAAACCTTCAACCCAACTCATCCATAGCGAACAAGACTAGCCAGTCCCATCTAAGCTACTATTTGCCTGCATTTGGCCCACAGCCGTCTAAACCTCTCCTATCCATGTACTTGTTTAAAGTATCTTTTAAATGCTGTTATAGTACCTGCCTCAACTAGTTTAGTTTTAGATTAGTTTATTATTGTCACGTGAACCGAGGTACAGTGAAAAGCTTTTTTGCTGCTTGTTCTCCAGTCAGTGAAAGAACTACACATGATTACAATCAAGCCGTCCACAGTGTACAGATACAGGATAAAGGGAATAACGTTTTGTGCAAGATAAAGTCCAGTAAAGTCTAATTAAAGGTAGGCCAAGGATCTCCAGTGAGGTAGATGGTAGGTCAGGACCGCTCTATAGTTGGTGATAGAATGGTGCTACTTCCCCTAGCAGCTCCTTCCATATGCCCAGAACCCTCTGAGTGAAACAAATACACCCCAGGTTCCTATTAAATCTTTCTTCTCCCACTTTAGGTGTATATTTCTTGATTCCTCTATCCTGTGTAAAAGCCTCTGCGCATTCCCCATATATATTCCCCTCCCGATTATCAGATTCAGATTCAATTGGTGATTGGCAGTCACCGAGGTACGTTGTTGAGTAGAGTGACAGCCGCCGGAAAGAAGCTGTTCCTCGACCTGCTGGTTCGGCAACGGAGAGACCTGTAGCACCTCCCGGATGGTAGGAGGGTAAACAGTCCATGGTTGGGGTGAGAGCAGTCCTTGGCGATGCTGAGCGCCCTCCGCAGACATATACATGCCTCATCCACTTGTGCTCCAGTGAATAGAGACCCAACTTGCCCAATCTCTTCCTATAGCTCGCCCTCGAGTCCTGCCAACGTTCCTTTTTAAAAAAAAAAATAATAATCTTGGCTTTCCTATCTGTCTTTCCTAGTTTTATCCCCTCTTCATTTCCAATGTTGTTGACATTTGGAGTCATACAGAGTTATACAGTCTTCAAATCAATTCAAGTCCCTGCATTTGGCCCCATATCCCTCTAAAACCTCCTACCTATGTACCTGTGGAAAATGGTTTTGAAACGTTAATTGTCATGAGTGCTGCAAATTGATAAACAACAGATACGTGTTGGTATCTCATATCTGGATAACATCAGTACCAAATCTAATCCATGAACATTCCAACATGGGGCAGCTGGCTTACAATAATGCCAGGAACCCTGGCTTGCATGGTTACTCCTGAAGCTACAGTCACTCTAGTGGGAGAGTCTAGGTCCAGAGGTTCGCAACCGCAGAATAAAAGCACGTATCTTCAGAAAGGAGATGAGGAATTTCTTTAGACCAGAGTGTGGCGAATCTGTGGAATTCCTTGCCACATGCGGCTGTGGAGACCAGCATTGAGTATTTTTAAGGTGGAGATTGACCAAGTCTTGATTAGTCAATAGACAATAGTTGCATTAGTAGGCCCTTCGGCCCTTCGAGCCAGCATCGCCATTCATTGTGATCATGGCTGATCATCCACAATCTGTACTCCGTTCCTGCCTTCTCCCCATGTCCCTTGACTCCGCTGTCTTTAAGAGCCCTATCTAACTCTCTCTTGTAAGAATCCAGAAAATTGGCCTCCACTGCCTTCTGACGCAGAGATTTCCACAGATTCACAACTCTCTGGGTGAAACGTTTTTCCTCATCTCCATTCTAAATGGCCTACCCCTTATTCTTAAACTGTGTCCCCTGGTTCTGGACTCCCACAACATCAGGAACATGTTTCCAGCCTCTAGCATGTCCAATCCCTTAATAATTTTACATGTTTCAATAAGATTCCCTCTCATCCTTCTAAATTGCAATGTATACAAGCCCAGCTGCTCTATTGTTTCAACATATGACAGTCCCGCCATCCCGGGAATTAACCTACGCTGCACTCCCTCAATAGCAAGAAATGTCCTTCCTTAGATTTGGAGACCAAAACTGCACACAATATTCCAGGTGTGGTCTCACTAGGGCTCTGTACAACTGCAGAAAGACCTCTTTGCTCCTATACTCAACTCCTCTTGTTATGAAGGCCAACATGCCATTAGCTTTCTTCACTGCCTGCTGTACCTGCATGCTTATGAACTAGGACACCAAGATCTTGTTGTACTTGCCCTTTTCCTAACATGACACCATTCAG
The DNA here is from genome assembly GCF_028641065.1 of Leucoraja erinaceus. NCBI lineage: Eukaryota > Metazoa > Chordata > Chondrichthyes > Rajiformes > Rajidae > Leucoraja > Leucoraja erinaceus. Next base: position 584,948 of record NW_026576542.1, read on the forward strand.
GTAATAATCTGCCTTTTGTTTCTACCTCCAAAGTGGATAACCTCTCATTTATCCACATTAAACTGCATCTGCCCACTCATCCAACCCGTCCAGGTCACCCTGCATCCTCATAGCATCCTCCTCACAGTTCACACTGCCACCCAGTTTTGTGTCATCTGCAAATTTGTTAATGTTACTTGTAATCCCTTCATCTAAATCATGAATGTATATTGTTATGCAGGTCATGAGGAGAAGGTAAGAGAATGGGGTTGAGAGAGAAAGATAGATCAGCCACGATTGAATGGCAGAGTAGACTTGATGGGCCAAATGGCCTAAATCTGCTCCTATAACATGAAGTATGTGCATAGGAGCGGAATATGAAACATAGACAATAGGTGCAGGAGTAGGCCATTTGGCCCTTCGAGCCAGCACCGCCATTCAATATGATCATGGCTGATCATCCAAAATCAGTACCCCGTTCCTGCTTTCTCCCCATATACCTTGATTCCGTTAGCCCTAGGAGCTACTGTATATTTAATTTGCTTTTGAATACATCATGATGCTGTGTGAACCTTTGGCCAGCCAGAGAATGTAGCAGTTTCATCTGCATTTCCAAAGACTTTAGCACACAATCCAGCCCAACTATGGATGGGCTGCCGCAGTGTCGGAGCTTATGTCCGATCAATGCATGAAAACAAGGCCTCATCAGCTCATCGTTGTCTCCGGAAAATAGTACATGGTACTGCATAAAGGGCAGTTATCCCCAGTACCCATGATCAAATGGCAGAGCAGGGGTCGGCACGGTGGCGCAGCAATAGAGTTGCTGCCTTACAGTGCCACAGACCCGGATTTCATCCTGACTACGGGTGCTGTCTGTACGGAGTTTATACCTTCTCCCCGTGACCTGTGTGGGTTTTCTGCGGGTGCTTCGGTTTCCTGCCACACTTCAAAGACGTACGGGTTTGAAAGTTAATTGGCTTCTGTAAATTGTAAATTGTCCCTAGTGTGTAGGATAGTGCTAGTGTACGGGTATCGCTGATCGGCGCAGACTCGGCAAGCTGAATGGCCTGTTTCCACGCTGTATCGCTAAAGTCTAATAGCAGACTCAATGGACCAAATGGCCTACTCCTGCTCCTATGTCTTCTGCTTTTGCAGAGTACTAGGCTTACATATTCCATTGTGCTGAAACAAGTAGGAATTTCATTGTTCTCTCTGAATTTGAGTTGAGTCTAGTTTATTGTCACGTGTACTGAGGTACAGTGAAAAGCATTTGTTGCGTGCTAACCAGTCAGTGGAAAAACAATACATGATTCCAATCGAGCTGTCCACAGTGTACAGATACATGATAAAGGGAATAACTTGAATAATCAGTTTAGTTTAGGGAATAAGTACACACCGTCCACGCCGACCAGCGATCCCCGCACACTAACACTATCATACACACTGGAGAGAATTTACAATTCCACCAATGCCAA